>NC_136491.1:101630251-101765251 GCF_053919585.1 Euprymna scolopes
GTAAAAGTCTGCACTAGAATGCAACATTTTTTGTCTGTCAGTTTGTCTTTTATAGATCAAAGTTAGTATTTGTTTTGGTATTTTGAAGAATCAGCACAATCAAACATGGAACTGGAAATGTTACCAAAAGTACTCATCCTTCGGACAACTGAAAAGTACTTCTTTGAAAACAATTTACTAATATCATGAGATCAAAACTTTCAATATATCCACACCTAACAACACACGTACTGACAGCTGTATCATCTTCTTCTAATATATAAAGGGAAATTGTCTGTGTGTATGTGTGTTTATATGGCTAGCTAAAAGCTAAAAATCAATGACCACAAAACAAACACCCACAAAGTTGGTATTTTCTTGATCAACGTTGCCCCAGATGAATAATATCTAAAATTTAGAAAAAAGTAATTAATTCTCGGAGGTTAATTAGACCATGGTTTGTCAGAGATGGAGATGGGCATCGTTTTTTTTTTTTTACAAAGTTATTATGTATTAATTTTTACAAAGTTATTATGTATTAATTTTTACAAAGTTATGTATTAATTTTTACAAAGTTATTATGTATTAATTTCTACAAAATTATTATGTATTAATTTTTACAAAGTTATTATGTATTAATTTTTACAAAGTTATTATGTACTAATTTTTACAAAGTTATGTATTAATTTTTACAAAGTTATTATGTATTAATTTCTACAAAGTTATTATGTATTAATTTGGAAATAAAATGCAAACTCATTACTAAAGGAATCTATTCCATAAAGGATAGTTGTCTTTGTGTATGTGTGTGTGTGTGTGTGTGTGTGTGTGTGTATGTGTGTGTGTGTGTGTGTTTGTGTATGTGTGTGTATTATGTATGTATGTATGTCCAGCTAGAAAGGAAATGACTATGCGGAGGAGAAAGAGAGAGTTGGGGAAAGATAGAGAGAGGTTCAGAGATAAAATTTTGAATAGAAATAGGTTACACTTTTTCACCAAGCAACACTAGGTAGCCCTACTAGTTTTGTATATCCACTGATAATTTATGCCCGCTCTTTTTCAAATTTTCAAAAACATTTTCAATCCATGTAAATTAAATTTGGGGAGAAGAACACAAACATGTCTGACCTACTCCTTTGGATCGTTCATTGTCGATCGCTGGAGGGTCTCTCAATGGGGAATGTCGATCGATCGATTCTGGTAAATATTGTATCCATTAGGAGTGTATCCTTTTTTTTGTGAGGAACTTAATTCTCCACTATGTACTAACCCTTGTATTTTGGAAAATTTATTTTCTTCGCCATTAAGCAGTGTTGGAGTGGAGGGGGGAGATAAGACTGTTATCATTATATATCAGTCTTACTTTTTCTTTTACCCATCATCATCATCATCATCATCATCATCATCATCACCACCACCACCACCACCACCACCACCACCACCACCACCACCACCACCACCACCACCACCATCATCATCATCATCATCATCATCATCATCATACTTTATGTGTTCCTTTACCACTAAATCAGCCTTGGCTACAACAGTGACCATATCAGTTCAAGAGGAAAAGAGGGAACTGCCTTGATTGACTGATTGATATGGCATCTTACTTTGGGCCATTTTCGACGGATCAGGATTTTTCAGGCTGGCAAAGGTGTTATCCTTGACTCCATCTGATTGAAAATAAAAAAAATATAGAGGTTTCTTATCAATATAGGGCGAAAAATCCTTAGAAAAATATAAAAGCCAGAGATTTTTAAACGAAAATTGTTAGAATGGAGAAAATTTTTTAAAGATTTTAAAATCCAAACCGGTTAAAAAGAAAAGTGTAGAATTGTCATTTAAGGGATTATTTTTAAGGAATTCCCCTTTGAAGGAAAAGTGATAGATTAAAAAAAAATGTTTTATTATATATAAGCTTTTGGACAGGAAAACTCAAGAACTTTTAGTGTTTTTAAGGTTTTGTTAAAAAAAAAAAAGAAAGAATCTAGTTGGGAGTGACATCTTCAAAAGAAAAAGATATTTGAGAATGAGAGTAAGTGAAAAGAAAGACACTTTTGAAGAATTAGTCTTAAAAAAAGATAATTTTATTGTATGTTTATTGAATGTCGTTTCTTTCTTCATTTTTTTCTGTTTTTTTTTTTTTTTTCAATAAACCTGTCTTTTATTTTGGTATAAAAGTGAGACTAATTGCTATTTTCTCTCCGGATTTTCATTAACGTTTATGACAATAATAATTACTGGTATAATTATGTTATAACTTTTGTCACTCAAAACAATAATCATTGTTCGGTTCTTGTCCAAAATTTTCCATCTATTAAAAACAAAAGTAAGGAAAAATCTGTATGATGTACATACCCATGATGAAACGAAAATACCATATTCGAAAAAAAAAAGCATAAATTGATTAAGTAGTTTTATTTTTTATAAAGAAAATAATTGTTAAACCATTAATGAGAATTCGTAGGTATTACAACAACAACAATAAAAAAATTATGCTGAGTTATCTCCCTTTGTTTTTTTTTATATTTTCTTTTTTTGAAATGGCGGGCAAAACTGTTACTCCTTGGTTACTCATAAAATTTGATTTTCTTGTTTAGAAATAAAACTATTAGATTAATTTATGTTATTTCTTGGAATATGTCTTTGTTTTGTACGTACATTATACAGATTTTTCTTTATTTTTATTTTTTAATCTGGCATGTGTAATGATCTTCAGCATTAACTCATTTACTATTTACACTCGTGCTCACTCGTTATTCTATATAAAAGTCTTTGGCACTATCTAGGTTCATCCAAGACAGCCCTCTTTCTGTAAACAGCAAGAGTGTTTGCAAGGATAAAGCATGATTTGTGTCTAAAACACATCCTCAATTTAATATATATAGCATGAAGTTTTAACAGTTTTTAAATACATACCTTTTTTTCTCGCTTTTCAAATCCTTCGATTCAAATGCCAAATAAATTTGATTTTTTTAGGAAATATTAGGATTTTTATGGATTGTTATATGTCAACATAAATGAATCATTGCTATTTTACCTATGACGTGTGTTGTAGAGGCATCATATCTTTATTAACGAATTTGAACTGGCGATTTTATGTTCAGCATAGTTTTTTTTATTATACCACTACCGCACACACGTGGGGTATTTCTGTCTTAAATCCTTACAAATTCAGTTTATATATATATATATATATATATATATATATATATATATATATATATATATATATATATATATATATATATAGTCTTATTTGTAGTATTCCAAATTTTACTGGGTTTATATAATTCAGTAATATATATATATATATGTGTGTGTATATATATATATATATATATATATATATATATATATATATATATATACATATTCTAAGAAAGCTTTGCATATGTCATATAAAAAATATAATAATAAAATAATATAGAAAATGCGGCTGTTTCAGATATTTAAAAACAGGGCAAATGTTTGACTCTCCAACAAAATGTAAGCAATCCAGTTTCTATTTTGCTAATATATACGTTTTAAAAATAATGATTATATATATATATATTAATATATATATATATATATATATATATATATATATATATATATATATATATATATATATATATATATATATAATGGTAATGAGTATATTAATACTATTTGAGCCTTACTCTGAAGAGCTATTCTGTGATATGGTAGTGTATAGAATAGTATAGGAATAAAGATGCATAAAAAGTTTAAATACTTTTGGTATTTGACAGGCAAATATATAAGAGGCAGCATGCAAATCTAAAAATCCAATGGATCAATATATAGTCTAAGGTAACTTTGCATATATATATATATATATATATATATATATATATATATATATATATATATATATATATATATATATATATATATCAAGCCCCTTTACAAATATTTAAGGATAGGCACTGTCTGCATAATAAAACTAAGAGGCAGTGAACTAGCGTTTATGCAATGTTCACAACTTCCGCTCATTCGAACACCTTAGATTATCTAATGCATTTGCCCGAATTCAATGTTTAATAGTTCTTAATTCCTTTAATGTCTGTAGCAATTGTTTGGTGGCCCTGAGGTAAAGGCTTAACAATCGTCATCTCCTACACTGATGATTGTGTAAGCATGAAACTCTAGTGTCTGTATGTATAAAGAATAATTATTGTTTAATTATATACATATATGTGTGTGTGTGTGTGTGTGTGAGAAAGAGAGAGAGAGAGAGAGAGAGAGAGAGAGAGAGAGAGAGAGAGAGAGAGAGAGATACTAGTACTTGATGCACCAGACCAAATGTGCCAACTATACTCGATATACTGGCAGGTGTAAAAATTTCTAACACAGTGAAGGGAACCCACCGTCTTTGCAGCACTTTGTAAATATCTTCCATGTATTTGTTTAAATCGTGTTGCCTGCTAATCTTAAGCCGAGGAGTAAAAAGGTGGCCGCTTATGTAGGGTGCTATTAGCAATAGCAATTGGGGGTTGAAAAAGTTTCTTCTTTTCAGGTGCCTATAAAACAGAAATCAGCGTTTAAAGGCAAAAGTTCTTATCTGCTACAAGTATTCTATGTATAAACCTACAGTGCAAAAGCAGAACCCATTAAAACATTAAATAGAATTGAGACAAAAGACATTCAAGCAAAAACTATACATACCACATACTTTTGTTTAACCATGAGGGTTACCCCAACAACACAATACTAACGAAATATACATGGGTGTTAAAAGAAGAAAAAGCATCACCCTGCTGTTCAACTGGAAAATCATAACATCAGTACCAACCTATAACCTATAATATAACCTATAATAAATGAAAGAGATGCACCCTATGTCTACACGAAAAATTCGCCATAATAAAACATCCATAACAAAGCACTTCATTATACAGAACATGAAAACTACTATCCAAATGCAAACATGAAAACAAATACCTTATAATAAATACACAATACAACCAGCAAATCAAATTGTTGTGGCCATGAAGACAAACAAAGTGTATAATTAAGAAAATCATGTCGCAGAAAGTATGTGTCTAATTCTGTGGCCATAACTACCATCAATAAATTTTGTAGTGCTCAGTTGTAAGTGTATTTATTGTGTCTTGATGATACTATTTGTTTCTGAAATAGGTACATTAACTTACACGATAACACAAATAAAAATTAAACAAAACAAAACAACTAAATAAGGAAAGCAACACAAACGACCCGCCCCACGCTGTAGTGGAATAGGGACGTAAATGGATGGCAACATCTAATGTTATTAAGGCTAAGGTTTTTTTTTCCTTAAAATTACAAAAAATCTTCTCAGCCACCAAGTCATGACTAATAACACCCTACCTGAGAGCTTTTGGTGTGAAACTGCTCGGCTTAACATTCACGGGCAACATAACTTAGAAAAAATACATTGAAGACATTGCGAAGGTTGCTGCAAAAAAAGGTCAGCTTCGTCTACTGTGTTTTAAAATTACTCACACCAGAGAGTATCCTATATTTTTACAAAGTTACCATTCGTCTATACCTGGAATATTGTTTTCATCATCTGAGCTGGTGCATCTACTAATAGTCTCTAGCTCTTAGACAGGGTCAAAAAAGTGTCTCAAATGTAATAGGCCCCACGCCAGGCTACTTCAAAGTAGGTGAGTTCCCTCTACCACGCTAGAAAATTATTCACATCTGAGAGTATCTTGTATCTCTATGAAACCCATTTTTGCTGATGCATGTGGCATTGTTGCGGTATCTAGGCTAGTGCATCATCCACGAATCTCTCCCTCTTAGACAGAGTAAAAAAAAAAGTCTCCAACCTAATTGGTCCTGCACTATTACACAAGCTCCAACTCCTACCCTATCTCTGTAATGTTGCATTCCTGTGCTTTTTTTTTAGTGGAATGTGCTTTACTGAATCCATTTTACCCTTTTCACGTAATATACTAAACAGACCTTTCTAGCAACAAATGCTCACCCATTTACTGTAGAGGTCTCTAGATGCCGGAAAGCATTGTACTCTAATAGTTTCTCCCTTCAAACTGCTAGACTTTGGAATTCCTTCTCTGTTTCTTCCTTCTCTGACTGTAAACTATTATTCACTATCAATATTTTCTCCCATTCTTAATCTGTGCCTAAACCTAAACATGGATTCTATGAACAAAGCTTCTTTCTTAGAAGTGCACACTTGTGGAATTTTGTTTTGTTTGCCTGTTTTCCAGCTGACTACAATATGGTCGTCTTCAAGTCCAATGTAAACAAGTTCTTGATCAGCGGTCCCCTTAAGTAGTCCAATTTACTAAATTTGCACTACTATTACTACGATATTGTTCCATTGACTACTGTACACTTATTAACCCTTATCCTCAAGTCGCCTCCAGGCCTTGATAAGAGACGATTCCTTTTAAAAAAAAAAGTGCCTTGTTTGGGGTGAACAACAGTAAAATGTCTCTGTTTAGTCAATTACAGTCCTATCTTGCTAACTATAGTAAACATCAACAATTTTGGGAAAGTTCTTTTTGGTGCAAATAAAAAGCAACTTATCATTTCATTTTATCATCTATTTCATCTGTTCATTTGCAGTTTGTTGGATTATGGCATACCACCTGGAAGAGTCGATCTCTCGTCAAAGAGGAACATCCTCGAATGGAGACAAGGAATTTTTATATAAAAGAAGATGGAACCATGTCCATCGTACATACAAAGAAGACGTAAGTTTCTGAATTTATTTTATATTTGACATTGTAGCAAGTTAAGAGACGGTTATCTAAGAGCATAATAAAAAAGGATTAGCTTGGGAATTTCCACATGAGGTAAAAAATTAGAATGGAAAATTTCTGATTAAAATTAGAGGAAGGCTACATGTCCCGGTTTTGACGTAAGCGGATGGTATGAATGTGGAGAAAGGGTCTGTCTTTGTCGTCTGAGCAATAAGAGAGTGCAGCTGGTATTTTGGATAGTTGCTTCTCTTTTATGAGTAAGGAGTTATGGGATAATTTTATGTATGTGCATGTATACTCACAAGAATGAAGAAAGCCCCCCCCCCCCAAAAAAAAACGAAGATTTTTTAAGTACAATTTCACTTGCGGACGTTTCTTCTTTTAATAATCTTTGGAAATGGTGAGGAAGAAGCAGTAACAAGAAGAAGAAGAAAAAGAATTATTATGAGGGGCTGAGGAAAATGGAAGAATCGAAAATGGAGAGCACGAACCAGACCTCCATTGGAAGAGTGCAGAGAGAACTGGAGCCTTAGTGAGGCTTTTTGCCACCCAAACTCCAGCATTATAAAGCATTTTTGCAATGATTTTGCACTTCATTTGAACTGTCATTTGCAATGGCTATCAAAAAGGTAGAGAGCATTCAAAATTTGTAGAGACTTGTCAGTGAACGATCACTGGTAACTCCCAGTAAATAATAATAATAATAATAATAATAATAATAATAATAATAATAATAATAATAATAATAATGAGATAACACATATCAGCCACAGGTGCAAGCTGGATGTATAGAGACTGCTACAGATGCAAAATACAAAGAAACAGAAACACCATATGAAATGAAGAAAATTGAAATTGAATAATTGTAAGTTATCCCCCTCCCCCCAATGAAATGACATCAACTGATGCCACACCAAATACTCCAGGAGAGGGGGGTCGGGGCAAGGAAGATGAAAAGACTGAGAAAAAGAAGTATTAACCAGATCTCCACTGGATGAGTGCAAAGAGGACTGAGACCTAGGGGAGGCTTATTGCCACCCAAATTCCAATAAAGACCAATGGAGTTATTAGTTCCACAAGTAGTTTCTCAGAAAAGGGAACATTTAAAAATTAAAAAAAAGAAGAAAAAACAGAAATCAACTCCAAGATAAAAAAAATATTGACTCCATACGAAGCAAGGCTTAAAAGAGGTGTATGTGTTATGGTGCAACGTTATCTACTTATTTCAGGAATTACTCGGACACAATAAATACATTCATGACTAAACGTTGCGGCAGTTATTGATGACAGTTATGGCCATAGAATCGGACGTATACTTCTGTTAATACACTTTTGTTAATTACATGGCTGTTTTTCTTGATTATAACCAACCCTTCAATATCAGGGCACGATGAGTATTCCTGTAGATATATATAGCTATACATGATGATTATAATTATTTGTGTGTTATTTCTTTGATTTTTTTCTCTTACATTTCTTCTAGGAAGAACGGCGGTTGCTCAATGTATGAAACAATGCTGTCGGCGTTTGGCAATGCTACATATATCGAAGACTCAGAAGAAAAGAGTATGTTCCTTATCTATCTATATACTATATTTATCTATTATATCTATTTACTATATTAGTGAAGTAATGTCGTTTTTCCCCAATCCGGTCATGCATCGAGAAGTCGAGCCCAAGAGAAAAGTTATTAACTCCATACAGAGCAAGGCTTAAAAAGGAGGGTTATGGTGGAAGTTGATGTACCTATATCAGAAATAAATGAGCTTACCTAGATACACTAAATACATTTATGACTAAGCGTTGTGGCAGTTATTAATGGTAATTATGGCCATAGAATTGGACGTATACTTTCTGCAACATACTTTTGTTAATACACTTTTATTTATTATATCAATATGTATGCATTTATTATACCGGCCATTCAACACACACACGCGCGTGTATATATATACTAGCAAAAGCACCTGTCCTTGACTGGGTTCAAAAACAGCCTACAGAAAATGGACTCTGGTTTATGAAAGTATGATAGGTTATGAAAAAGAAGGGTTGTAAAGAGATAGCTTCGAATTTGAGGGTATCAAAACCAAAGCAAAATATGATGAAAGTAAAAATAAAAGATAAACCCCATAATACCTGTTCACACTGAAACACTTATCACAATATTCTGTGGATCTATATTAAAAAAAAACCTTGTTAAACTTTGTGACATATTTCCATTCTATGGAGGTCAGGCGCGAACGAACACCCCATAATTTTATTATACCATACTTCTTCAAACTGAAACATAATTATCAAAATATACTTACGCAGATAGATATGAAAAGTCTTTATTAAAGTTTGTGTCTATTTCCTTTCTATGGAGGCCAGGCGCGAACGCAGACCCAACAATTTTATTATACCATCCCTATTTAAGTTAAAACATACTTATCAAAATATTATTATGTACATCTATATCAAAAACACTTGCAAACGTTTTTTTTTTTTTTAATTTTTAAATTTTTTATTTCCATACTTTGTGGACCAGGCGCGTACGCAGACCCCACAATTTTAATGAATCATCATTATACCAGATCAAACATACCCATTCTTGTGTCTCGATACATCTATCATTATATGTGTCCAGTTTTCTATAATAGTCAACCATATAGGAGCCTATTCGTGACCAGACACACACAGACGACGTTCAGCTTTATATATATATATATATATATATATATATATATATATATATATATATATATATATATATATATATAATAGAAATTCAGATTCCAGTGACTACATTCCAGTGACTGTATCTTTATTTATTCTTTTATAGAGTTAGCCTGGGAGTTTTAACTCCCACAAACATTCAAAAGGTGAGCTTGCCTACTCCACTGTCATTATTCTTTTGTTACCTATCGCTATATCAAATGTTTGTCAATAATAATAATGACCTTTCTTCGCTCTTTGCAGTCGTAATGACGGTGATTGAGACTGATTACCATTCGGCCAGTTTGCTGATGTGTTGTCCTTGGAAAAACTTTCAAGATGGCCTCTGCGATGACAGTTATAAGTACTTTGAGGTTATATCACGTGATATCCAAATCGTTCCGGAAATCGAATTCATTCTTCTGTCGAAAGTGGATGAACTCTGCTCGAGCACCGAAGATATGGTTTATCTAGCAGCAGGTAAATCCGTTTCTTAATAAAATATTTCAAGTTTGAAATATATTTTTAAAAATGAATGAAATCCCCCTGTTGCTTTTCGATCTTGTGTCATGCTTGGAAGTTCATAATCTTACCTTACATTGTTTGCTCTAAGTGATTTTGACAAACTGAGCACACTGAGTGTTTTTATGCGTCGCCAAAAATCAAAATAAAACTGTTGAAGAAAGAGGGTGATATTCACTTTTGATAGGCTTATTGTCTAGCTTGGGACGGCAAAAAACGGTCACGTAACAAGAAAATAAAATTTAAAAAAGTCTCTCCGATCGTCATATTCGAACATAAACAAATAAGGCATTCTTTCACAAGGCGCCCGTAAAATGTGATTAAGCAGATGATGAACACTCTGCAAAAGATATGATGAAGAATAAGAAATGAAAATATAAAGATATAATTGACGGGGCGCTTAATAAATGTGTAATTAAACCCAGTAAAAACATATATATGTACAACATAAAATATTAACTTGGGAGAAAGAAAGAGCCTGAACTTATAAATTTACCGTTATCCTTTCAGAGTTCACATAATTCTCTATCTCTCTCACTCACTGTAGTTATCTCCTGGGTCACCTGTCTTCCAAGATGCTTCTGACATTCGACAAGATATAATCAGGGAGTTCTATTGGTGTTGATGTTCGTCGATACCGGATGGTTTGGTATCTTTTAAGATGCAGAATATTTGCATGTTATTTCGGAGTTTCGTCGTGTAGTGACCAGCTAAATCAAGTCGCTCGTCACGTAAACAGAAAAATCTATACGGCCGGAATTTATTCATTTCAGGAACAATTTGATTTTGTCACCGATCACCTTAGCAAACCTGTAGCGTGTAAGAGACGTAGATGTAATGCGTCATTTTTACGCATAAATCCATGGAACTATATTTTCATCGCTTCGCGTATGAAGACAGTAAACAGATTGGAACGTTCTAAAAATTCGATATAAAACGTCTAGCGCGCCAAAATCCTAACAGTCTAGACAGTGTTTTCGCAAGTCACCATCGTCGCCGCCCGTGATGTCACTCACGTCTAACTCCATCCAAAGGATGTTAAAAACCACACCGAGTCCCAGCAACGATGTCGTGATCTCCAGACAACTTTTTGTAGGCCGAATAACTGCTGCTCGAAATTATCACCATGTGGACCTCATAAAAAATCTGCACGAGTAAAAGTGCCATAAAAAATTGTAAACAGACAAAATACTCGATCCCTTACTATGAAGCTAACGCAAACAACAATGGGTAAATATTTTATGCTCACAAAATTTTTCCCCTAGTATTTCGCTTTCGTAAGGTTTTCTTCATAAAATTATGCGGACTACTACTTTCCTCAGTCTCGGAGGATTTCTTCAGTCACGAAAAGCTTCCAGCAATACATTCACAATCATGCAACATTCTTTTTCCACTGGAATTATGTCCCAGAACTCTTGTTTTATAAAATACACATCTCACTGCATTATTAATGGACCCTAATGTTTTTAATGTCACGCACATGGGAAGATAGTGCACATTCAAGAAGGACTGTGATTTGCATATATCCCTCCACACGCATAAATGATCATTTCTGGGTAAATAAAAATTATTATTTTAAATGTTTGTAATTAATCCCGAGTCGTTGCTATTTGCTGATGTCTTTTTTTTCTTGCTAGGGAAAGGAGTTTCGCCCCATGCTCTTGTCTTCGTCATGAATTCAGAGACCGGTCGATTCCCTTTCTCTCTACAGTCTCTTCTATCGTTGTTAGGGACAACGAAATTCGCTGTCTTATCTCGTCGGTGCTGTTCTCTAAAGCAGCTTTCATTTGTCCTTACTCACCCTTTTTTTTATTATTGGCGGCAAACCTGAGTAGGGCTAGCTACACTGGCTGTACTCATTCTCATGGTTTTTCATAGAAAAGGGGAAATGACTAATGTCTTTCCACAACTGCCAAGTTTTCAAAAGGTGTGAAGAGAAGGGCAGGAGTAGTTCTTAAATCTTTTTTCCACCCTTCCTTCATTTGTCTCTCTCTCTCTCTCTGTCTCTCTGTCTCTCTCTGTCTCTCTCTCTCTCTCTCTTTCTCTCTCTCTCTCTCTCTCTCTCTCTCTCTCTCTCTCTCTCTCTCTCTCTCTCCCCCTCCCAAACAGAGAAGTAAAATATTTTTTTAACGAATGTACATCCTAGCTCGGTTTTTATTTTATTTTCTAATACGGTTTTTATTTTATTTTCTAAAAGTAATCTAGATCTGAGACCACGTTACACATTGTTTCTGTTTCAAATCACTGACTACTGGGCCGAGAAGAAGAAGAAGAAGAAGAAGAGAGAGAGAGAGAGAGAGAGAGAGAGAGAGAGAGAGAGAGAGAGAGAGAGAGAGGGGGGGTCGATAATTATTCTTTAACCATGTCTTACCAGGGTATTTCCAAATAAGATGCTTGCAATTCTCGGTTGACGGCCTCTCTCTCTCTCTCTCTCTCTCCCTCCCTCCCTCTTTCTCTCTCTCTTTAATTAAATTTTTTTTAAAAGTCATATGACGTTACGTCCGTTTCTATTAATTCCCACAATCAAGTCGATCTAACCTCAGTTTCTGCAGGTTGACCACAACTGAACTTCATTTTCTGATATTAAATAAAATAGCGAAACATGATAGTAAAAACGAGATTTCCAGATTAGTGTAATGTTTTCTACAGTTAAGGATTCCCGATTTATAAATTGCAGTGGGGAAATTTGAAAACGCACGTAGAGAATAAATAAATAAATAAAAATCAAAAGCTTAACTCTCAAACTGTATTAACTATTCTCCAAAATGCATGAATCTCGTCAATGTAATAACCTGACACAATCCACGTGAAATCATTTATTTCTCCCTTTGAGCACTTAACGTGGTTCCAACTCGGTATGTCAATTTTAACCTCTATTCAGGCGGAAAGTGTTACTTGTTTTATTTCAACAAGAATTCGCCAATGCAAATGAATGCTCATTTGCATAAGTGAATTCTCGTTATCACATAAAATAATATGGTTCTATTTTTTAAGCAGAACGGCCTGAGTCCAATACCAATAAACGACCCATGGCGTGACTCTCACTCTTTTACCTCGTAGACATGTGTGGTGGCTGCTATATGAATCCATTGAAATAATATACTTATCTTGATCTACTTACCAATATACATTACTTAAGTACTATTGAGAGCACGCATTTGTGTGCGTTCACTGGACAGGCGGTAACCGTCTGCGTATTGTTTGTGTCCAGTTTCAGTGCTTGATTTCAATATTGGTCTTAATGCCAATATTGGAATTATTAAAGAGTCACTAACTAGGTTCCCTGTGATTGGATAAAAAAAAAAAAAAAAAAAACAATCATAGATCCTCATCAACACTTATGAGAGCGGTTTGTACAAATTGCTTTCCTCTTTTGCTCGTCAGGCCCTCAAAGACAACACGTGTCTGTCAGCTCTCTCCGTTATTTAACACCAGACACGTGTGAGAATTTTCGACAACAGCTGTAGCACAGGAAAATACAAGGCTTCCTTTTTTCCTCAACCCAACCAAAACGGCAGGAAACATACACCGTTAATAGGACGCGTCCTTCAAACAAGTTCTGCAAAATGCGACTGTTTTTGCAAGGAAACATTCTTTCTTCCTTCTTTTTCCGATAAATACAAGTTTTTGTTATATTTTTCATTTGTGTTGTGTTCCTTTTTTTCTTGTCGACGTCACAATATTTTGTTGCCATATATAGTTGGGAAATTCCCAATACCAATCATCTAATCTTACTCAGTGCTGCGACCAAAGCGCTTCCCTTCAGAGTACTTGAAATTTTAAGACAACAATATTTTATTTTGTAAAGTTACAATACCGAATGAGAATCATGTTTAACTGAACACAAAACAATAGACCAATCTTCGTTCTTCTGTACCCAAAGCTCGTTTGAAAGAAAAAAAAAGTCCTCGTTCTTGCTCGAATATATATAGATATTGATCGAACCACACTGTAAGGCGACTGGAGATTTAGCAACTGTCCATCTAAAAATATAAAAATAATATAAAATCCTTACTGTTAAGTGTTTTTCGTTAATTTGACGCTCCTCCAACAAAAGTTCGGCAAATGTGTATTTCAGCGGCTTAAATTCAAGTTTTACACGTGTGGGTGCTCAATTTACGTAAAATTCTTCATATCTTGGAAACTACTCGTTTGCTAGAATTTTAAACGTTATTTTCGTTTTCAACATCCTCAAAAACTTATAAATGTCTTAATTTTCCAAGTTTTTTTTTCTATAGTGTGGAAAGTCGATTGTCTGCCCCCTTGCCGATCTTATATTCCCAATAGGTGTCGCTAGCAGTGTATCATTCAAAAACAAGATAAAATTTCTCATAATATTTGATTTTCTTAAATAAAAAAAAACTACTTGATCGATTTACGTGATTTTTGGAATATGACATTTTCATGCAGTGACAAGTACGTACATTATAAAGATTTTTTTCAGATTTTTATAGTAAAAAAGATTACTAGTGGCCCATCTATATACTTGCACCCAAACAACATTAAAATAAAACTGATACTTATGCCGAGAACGACCTGTTTTTTAGTGAATGCAGTAGACAATAGTTAATTAATTGGAAGAAGTGGTCCCATCACATTGTAACTGTTTGAAATTTACAGAGAGAGTGTGTCATTGGTTCGGAACACACTGTGACCGATTGGAAAAATTTCGTACGAGACATTTGCAAAAAGTCTCCTTCCGAATCCCCGGCAGATAATCGAAAATTGAAAAAAAAAAATCCTTCCTCCTAACTTAAAAATAAATAAATAAAAATAAAAATAATAATAAACGAATTTGATAAAAACAAAACAACATTTTATCATAAAAAATAGTCTTTTCGTCCCCGCCCTCAATCTTTAAAACAGTAATTTTTTTAGGGGGGGGAAAAAAAAAAAAAAGTTTTTTTTTCCATTATTTGCTACACATTATTTAAAAAAATAAAATAAATAAAATAATAATAATAACAACAACAACAACAACAACAACAACAACAACACACACACACACACACACACACACACACACCACCACCACCACCACCACCAAATATTTATTCAGGAAACTTACCGTAGGTTTATTTAAAAAAAATTTTTTTATTGTAATTCCATTTTCATTATTGAAATTACAATGACAGATTTCTATTTTTTTTTTTTTTTTACTAGCGTTTTACAATTTGGTCAGCGCCGCTCGGCGCTCGGCATATTCCGCAGGTTTACGTAAGCTGCCAAAATATGCTGGCGCAAAATCCTCGGAAAAACAGGTCGTTCTCTGCATCAGTACCAAAACAAAAGTAATCCTTTGCTCGCCGTTCTCCAGTTTCTATTATTCTGATTCTTTATTTCTTTTCGCTGATTATTTTGTCTTTCTTTCCCTTAAAGAATGTCAAGATGGCAGCATTGTTGTCGACACAATCCCGGTTTTGCCCAGGTTCGATTTGAACACAGTAAGTATTCTTAAAAATTAATGTCTCGATGCCATGTCTCTTTCTGGGCCAAAATCTATCTGCGTACCATGTTTGGTTGAAATCTACGAAAATGTTTCTAAGTCTCTAAACAGATAAACGTACATTTAATTTAAAGACGGTATTATAGGAGGGTCGTTCCAAAAGTAAAGCCTCCTATTTTTTAAAACTCAAAACGTTGAAGAGCTACGAATACGGGAGTGGTAATATTAAAACGAGCGACCGTTTGTGCCCCAGAATTTATTTTTGCTACATAGTCACCCTCATTCTCAATGCATTTTTGCTAAGAATTTAATGACACCTTTCTGCTTCTGACGCACGTCCATAAAAAGGGTTATTAGAGTTTCAAAGTGTCAGTATCTGCAAGAGAAAGATGAAACTTTCAGGTCATAAATGCATAAGTTCAGTCATCATAATAATGCAATTTGAAATCCACTTTGATCTATTCAAGCGAATAAAAAATATAGGAAGCATACACTTGTAGATAGCTTCCTCTATTCTAAGAATAACAGTTATGTTCCAAATTTTTCTCATTGTCTTATACGATGCCGAGCAACGCGGGTGGCTTTGCTAGTTTAACTATAAGATTGTTATTTTCTCCGATTTTCGTAAAAACACATGTTAAATACGCGTGTGGAGGATGATCTATCGATTTTAGCTTTACTGGTGTTTTAAAATTAATGAATATTTACTAATTTATCATTATTACCAGAAATGAAAATTTTTACTTCAAACAAAATAAAATAAAAAAAACAATTAAAAGAATCGTTTTAGCATCGGAAAATAAACACCAATATTCCGATACCGATACCGATTCCAGTGCCACCAAATGTTCTTTGGGGTAATTGCACGAAATCCGCACCAACTTAAAAAAGTGCTCTTTATATGCGTGGTTGCCCAAAGACCACTTGTAACTAGTTGGCGCAATTACCCTGGACTTGGCGCAATTACCCCAAAGTACGGTATATATATGTATCTATAATATAAAGCTGAACGTCTGTGTGTGTGTCTGGTCACGAATAGGCTCCTATATGGTTGACTATTATAGAACATATCATATCACATATAATGATAGAAGATGTATCGAGACACAAGAATGCGTATGTTTAATCTGGCATAATGATGATTCATTAAAATTTTGGGGTGTACGTACGCACCTGGTCCACAAAGTATGGAAATAAAAAATTAAAAAATTAAAAAAACAAACGTTTACAAGTGTTTTTGATATAGATGTACATAATAATACTTTGATAAGTATGTTTTACCTTAAATAGGGATGGTATAATAAAATTGTGGGGTCTGCGTTCGCGCCTGGCCTCCATAGAATGGAAATAGACACAAACTTTAATAAAGACTTTTCATATCTATCTGCGTAAGTATACTTTGATAATTATATTTCAGTTTGAAGAAATATGGTATAATAAAATTATGGGGTGTTCGTTCGCGCCTGACCTCCATAGAATGGAAATATGTCACAAAGTTTAACAAGGTTTTTTAATATAGATTCACAGAATATTGTGATAAGTGTTTCAGTGTGAATAGGTATTATGGGGTTTATCTTTTATTTTTACTTTCATCATATTTTGCTTTGGTTTTGATACCCTCAAATTCGAAGCTATCTCTTTACAACCCTTCTTTTTCATAACCTATCATACTTTCATAAATCAGAGTCCATTTTCTGTAGGCTGTTTTTGAACCCAGTCAAGGACAGGTACTTTTGCTAGTATATATATATATATATATACAGCTTTGTAATTTTATTCTAACGTTTACTCTAAACACAGCTATGTAATTTTATTCTAATTTTATTATTAACCAATATTACTGTACTTATCTACATCATTAATTAACTATTTTGCCTTATATCTTAATACTAGCAGGGCTACCCGGCGTTGCTCGGGACCGTATAAACGATGAAAAAACAAAAGCAGATATTGAACATATGTTTTATTCTTAGGGGAGAGGAATCTTTCATCTCAAGTTTTAGCGTTACAAACAAACATTTGTCTTTTATATATATAGATAATGACAGGTTTTTTGGGGGCCCCCCTCGAAGATAACTGATCAGTTGACCAACTTCTAGTGGTCCGTTTGACGTGAAATTTCGATATTTGTCATCCGGGTGATGGGGCTTCAATATGATACCACATTTGTCAACTCTGGTTGTGTCTGTCAAAAGTTTTAGCGTTACAAACAAACATACATACACACAGACGTTTGAGATTTATATATATAGAAGAAGATAATGACAGGTTTTTGGAGGGCCCCCCTTGAAGAAAACTGATCAGTTGACCTACTTCTAGTGATCCGTTTGACGTGAAATTTCGTTATTTGTCATCCGGGTGATGGGGCTTCAAAATGATAGCAAATTTGTCAAGTTTGGTTGTGTCTGTCAAAAGTTTTAGCGTTACATACAAACCTACATACACACAGATGTTTGGGATTTGGGGGCCCCCCCTTGAAGAAAACTGATCAGTTGACCCACTTTTAGTGGTCCGTTTGACGTGAAATTTCGATATTTGTCATCCGGGTGATGGGGCTTCAATATGATACCACATTTGTCAACTCTGGTTGTGTCTGTCAAAAGTTTTAGCGTTACAAACAAACATACATACACACAGACGTTTGAGATTTATATATATAGACTAGCAGGGCTACCCGGCGTTGCTCGGGACCGTATAAACAATGAAAAAACAAAAGCAGATATTGAACATATGTTTGATTCTTAGGGGAGAGGAATCTTTCATCTCTATGTATTATTTGTTTTATCTACCCTAGGACTGATATTGTTCATGTTTTATCCCTAGCATAGGTAATTTACAGCATGTATATGAAATTGTTTTACCTTAGGGAGAAGAGAACAGGTAATATACAACATAATGTGTCTATATTACATCCCTGGCAACGCCTAGAAACCAGCTAGAACATGTATTTCAGTCAATCTTTATTATATCCTGGGCTATGCCGGGAAACCAGCTAATCTCTTTTTAGTGACTTGACCACCAAAATACCTCCCTAAGTGTGTCCTTTCTTTTGAACTTATTAGATATAGGTATCTAGAAATGTGTGTGAAATTTTGTTGAATGCATTGTTCACTATGATTTTCTTATTGTTCTACACAATATCAACTGTAGCGAAATAACACAGTAAACTTAGTGTAGTGTTAGAATAAAGAGCAAAGGAAAAAATTAGAATCATATTTTGTAATTGCAAATCTAAATTTGCTAGCATGTACCAGTATTGGCCAGGTTGTGGAAATTTGGAACTTATAACATATGTAGTGGCCTTTTCCTAGATACCTATTGCTAAAAATTATACTTTCATTTTGTTAGAAAAATCTCTCTTCAGATGCCCTGCATCATTCAAAATAAAAACAAATATTTTTATAATTGTTTCAGTATATTGCTACACAATGTGAAAGTTTTTAACGTTTGTAAAAAAAATCATGAATGTGCTTATATTGCAAAAAAGAAAATATCAGTGCACAGTATTGAAAGTGTTTGAGATTCAAAAGTCTGTAACATTTCTACTAACTTCATAAGATGTCATGTGAGAAACTGAATTGAATATCAAGACATTATCTGAAGCGTTTTTATTTTGGTGTAACATATGTGTTTACAGTGAACCTTAACTTTTAATAAACAGATTGGTATGCAATGACATAGGCTAAGAATCTTTAAAATATATATAAATTGGAAAAATGTGTGAACAAATGAAAAAAAAATGATCCGCTCCACTTGATGACATCAAGCACAGTAATATTTTAGTGAAGAAAATATGAAATTGATGTTCAGTGATTAGTTTGGATGAATGAGAAAATGTAATTGTTTGATGCATAAAAATAACTCAGTTGCTGTATTTGATATTAAGCAGCAAAATATAGTGATTTGAATATTTGGGAAAACATCAAACCAGATTATGTAAAAAGAAAAAAAAAAGATGAAATTAGAAAATATATATTTTATGTTTATGAGTTCTGCCAATCAAAATTTTGTGGCAGAAATTGGGTGATTACCATGCAATTTTATTTTGGTAAAATTCTTAAATTATTAGAATGTTTATTATAATTTCTAATTAGTGACTTGTTATAATCAAAATCCGCCCTAAAGAGTGTCCTTTCTTTTATTAGGTATCAGAGTAGGTATCAAGATTTCTACTTCTATACAAATGTGATATTTCAGATCTGTACATAAAAAATTTGTTGAATATATAGGTTGAGAATTGTTCTGTGTCGCTCTCTCTCACACACACACGCATTCTCACTTTTATAGATATAATAGATAGATTACTCTAGATATATTTCCATATGTCTGAATACCCTATATACAAATTTTCAAATCTGTAGATAAAAAAATTTGTTGAGTATATAGGTTGAAAATTGTTCTCTCTCTCTCTCTCTCACACACACATTCTCAATTTTAGAGATATAATAGATAGATTATGCTAGATATATTTCCATATGTCTGAATACCCTATATACAAATTTTCTAATCTGTAGATCAAATATTTGTTGAATATATAGGTTGAAAATTGTTCTTACTCTCTCTCTCTCTCTCTCTCTGGCTACCTCACACACACATTCTAACTTTTATAGATATAATAGATAGATTATGCTAGATATATTTCCATATGTGTGAATACCCTATATACAAATTTTCTAATTTGTAGATAAAAAATTTGTAGAGTGCATAGGTTGAGAATTGTTCTCTCTATCTCTCACACACACACATTCTAACTTTTAAAGATATAATAGATTATGCTAGATATATTTCGATATTTCTGAATACCCTATATACAAACATTTGTTGAATGTATAGGTTGAGAACTGTTCTCTCTCTCTCTCTCTCTCTCTCTCGCTCACACACACACACATTCTCACTTTTATAGATATAATAGAAAGATTATCCTAGATATATTTCTATTTGTATGAATACTCTATATACAAATTTTAAAATCTGTAGATAAAGAATTTGTTGAGTATATGGGTTGAGAATTGTTCTCTCTCTCTCTCTCTCTCTCTCTCTCTCACACACACACACACATTCTCACTTTTATAGATATAATAGATTATGCTAGATATATTTCCATATGTCTGAATACCCTATATACAAATTTTCAAATCTGTAGATAAAAAATTTGTTGAGTATATAGGTTGAGAATTGTTCTCTCTCTCTCTATCACACACATTCTCACTTTTATAGATATAATAGACAGATTATGCCAGATATATTGAAATATGTCTGAATGCCCAATATACAAATTTTGAAATCTGTAGATAAAAAATTTGTTGTATACATAGGTTGACAATTGTCCTCTCTCTCACACACACACACACATTCTCACTTTTATACATATAATAGATAGATTATGCTAGATATATTTCTATATGTCTGAACACCCTATATACAAATGTTCAAATCTGTGGATAAAAAATTTGTTGAATGTATAGGTTGAGAATTTTTCTCTCTCTCTTTTTCTCTCTCTCTCTCTCGCTATCTCACACACACGCATTCTCACTTTTATAGATAAAATAGATAGATTATGCTAGATATATTTCCATATGTCTGAATACCCTATATACAAAGTTTCAAATCTGTAGATAAAAAATTTGTTGAATATATAGGTTTAGAATTGTTCTCTCTCTCTCTCTCACACACACATTCTAACTTTTGTAGTTATAATAGATAGATTATGCTAGATATATTTCCATATGTCTGAATACCCTATATACAAATTTTCTAAACTGTAGGTAAAAAATTTGTTGAGTATGTAGGTTAAGAATTGTTCTCTCTCTCTCTCACACACACACACACACAAGTTCTCACTTTTATAGATATAATAGATAGATTATGCTAGATATATTTCTATATGTCTGCCTACCCTATATACAAATTTCCAAATCTGTGCCCAAAAATGTGTGGAATATATAGGTTGAGAATTGTTCTCTCTCTCTCTCTCTCTCTCTCTCACACATATTCTCACTTTTATAGGTTATATAGGTTGAGAATTTTTTGCTCTTTCCATCACTCACATTCACACTTTTATAGATATAATACATAGATTATGCCAGATATATTTACATATGTCTGAATACCCAATATACACATTTTCAAATCTGTAGATAAAAAATTAGTTGAATATATAGGTTGAGAATTGTTCTCTCTCTCTCTCTTTCTCTCTCTCTCACACACACATTCTCACTTTTATAGATATAATAGATAGATTATGCTAGATATATTTCCATACGTCTGAATACCCTATATCCAAATTTTCTAATATGTAGATAAAAAATTTGTTGAATATATAGGGTGAGAATTTTCCTTCCTCTCTTTCTCTCTCTCTCTTTCTCACACACACACAAGCTGAAAATTGTTCTCTCTCTCTCTCTGACTCTCTCTCTCTCTCTCACACACACACACATGGTCATTTTATAGATATAATAGATAGGTTATGCTAGATATATTTCTATATGTCTGAATACCCTATATACAAATTTTTAAATCTGTAGATAAAAAATTTGTTGAGTATATAGGTTGAGAATTGTTCTTTCTCTCTCTCTCTCACACACACATTCTACCTTTTATAGATATAATAGATTATGCTAGATATATTTCCAAATGTCTGAATACCCTATATACAAATTATCAAATCTGTAGATACAAAATTTGTTGAGTATATAGGTTGCGAATTGTTCTCTCTCTCTCTCTCACTCACTCACTCACTCACTCACTCACACACACACACACATTCTACCTTTTATAGATATAATAGATTATGCTAGATATATTTCCATATGTCTGAATACCCTGTATACAAATTTTCAGATCTGTACATAAAAATTAGTTGAATATATAGGTTGAGAATTGTTCTCTCTCTCTCTCTTCTCTCTCTCTCTTTCACACACATTCTCACTTTTCTAGATATAATAGATAGATTATGCTAGATATATTTCCATATGTCTGAATACCCTATATACAAATTTTCTAATCGGTAGATAAAAAATTTGTTGAATATATAGGGTGAGAATTGTACTTACTCTCTCTCTCTCTCTCTCTCTCTCTCTCTCTCACACACGCACACATTCTCACTTTTATGGATATAATAGATAGATTATGCTGGATATATTTCCATATGTCTGAATACCCTATATACAAATGGTCAAATCTGTAGATAACAAATTTATTGAATAGATAGGTTGAGAATTGTTCTCTCTCTCTCTCTCGCAACCTTACACACACAACCACACGCAAACATTCTGACTTTTATAGATATAATAGATCGATTATGCTAGATATATTTCCATATGTCTGAATACCCAATATACAAATTTTCAAATCTGTAGGTAAAAAATTTGTTGAATATATAGGTTGAGAATTGTTCTCTCTCTCTCACACACTCACATTCTCACTTTTATAGATATAATGTATAGATTATGCTAGATATATTTCTATATGTCTGAATACCCTATATACAAAGTTTAAAATCCGTAGATAAAAATACGTTGAGTATATAGGTTGAGAATTGTTCTCTCTCTCTCTTACGCACACACACACACACACACACACACACATTTTCACTTTTATAGATATAATAGATAGATTATGCTAGATATATTTCCATATGTCTGAATACCCTATATACAAATTTTCAAATCTGTAGATAAAAAATGTATTGAATATATAGGTTGAGAATTGTTGTCTCTCTCTCTCTCTCTCTCTCTCTCTCTCTCTCTCTCTCTCTCTGGCTACCTCACACACACACACACACATTTTCACTTTTATAGATATAATAGATAGATTATGCTAGATATATTTCCATATGTCTGAATACCCTATATACAAACTTTCAAATCTGTAGATAAAAAATTTGTTGAGTATATAGGTTGAGAATTGTTCTCTCTCTCTCACACGAAACTGTGCGCTCGGCTTCTTCCCCCCCTTCCCACCCCAAATGCTTGGGAAACTGTGCACTGTTTTTGTTGGTTTTCAAGCTGCCTCTTCCCCCCCCCACACACACACACAGTTTAACAGTAGTAGGAGGTCAAGAGAAAGAGGGTGAGAGAGAGAGAAGAGTAAGTTGGTGAGAGAGAGAGAAAAGAGAAAGAGGGTGTTGGTTTTATATTTTTATTATCGTCTAATATTTTGAAAGCTGAATTTCTAATAAAATGTGCATCTATAGGAGATAATGCCTGGGAATGTGTTCCCCCCCCCCACAGTTTAACAGTGGTGTGACGTCAAGAGAAAGAGGGTGAGAGAGAGGGAAGAGTAAGTGGGTGAGAGAGAGAAAGAGAGAAAAAAAAGAAAGACGGTGTTGGTTACGGTGTTGGTTTTGTGAAAAAAGTTGTTATTTACAATTGTTCGCATTCTTGGCCTTTTGGTCAAGATCAAAGTGTAGTATCTGTTCTTCAGATGCTGCACTTCTATTTCTTGTTCTCTTTCGGTGGAGGAGAAATCCTCCACGACTGAGACAATTTTTATTTTTGTACCTTTTCTCCACGTTAAAAAACGACCCTGGTGTCTAACTCTGTCCCGTGGGGAGGCATAGTAAATAGGTACAATTGTTCGCCATTAGTGGATGTTGACGTCACGTCACGTGACATGACTAAGCGTTTTTTTTTTTTAGTATGAATAACATTTTTTGTTTTAATTATAAAGTCTACACTTAATTTTATAGAAAATGATGTATATATAATAGAAAAAAAAATTACTGGTTTTGTTGGATTCAAGTGGACCCCCCCTCCAGTTTAAGAGATAGCAGGTCACGTGGTAATATACAAAATGGCTAGCGTAAATATAAAGATCGGTTTTTTTATCGACGAATATTTTGAAAGCTGAATTTTTTTTTATTCCTGTACATTTTTTCCTGATATTTTTCGTTAAAACTCTTGTATAAATACTATTTTTAACCAGTTAAATACGTTGGAGACATTGTCATGGAGTTTAATAATCTCTAGAACAAAGCAGAAGAGAAATTACAAAAGTATCGGTAAAACAAAGTGTTTGTTTACATTTGTTCGTGTTCGCCATTACTGGATGTTGACGTCACGTCACGTGACATGACTAAGCGTTTTTGGATTATGTAATATTAACATTAAAATGACAGGTTTTTTGGGGGGCCCCCCTAGGAGAGAAATGATCAGTTCACCCCCTTTTAATGGTCCGTTTGGTGTGGAATTTCGATATTTGTCATGCGGGTGATCAAGGTTCAATATGATACATAATTTGTCAACTTTGGTTGTGTCTGTCAAAAGTTTGAGCTGACGTCACGTCACGTGACACGTATTGAATAACGTTAAAATGACAGGTTTTTTGGGGGGCCCCCCTAGGAGAAAAACGATCAGTTGACCCCTTTCTACTGGTCCGTTTGACGTGAAATTTCGATATTTGTCATCCGGGTGATCAAGGTGCAATATGATACCAAATTTGTCAACTCTGGTTCCGTCTTTCAAAAGTTTTAGCGTTACAAACAAACATACATACATACATACATACATACACACCGATTTTTGCCTTTTATATATATAGACTAGCAGGGCTACCCGGCGTTGCTCGGGACCGTATAAACAATGAAAAAACAAAAGCAGATATTGAACATATGTTTGATTCTTAGGGGAGAGGAATCTTTCATCTCTATGTATTATTTGTTTTATCTACCCTAGGACTGATATTGTTCATGTTTTATCCCTAGCATAGGTAATTTACAGCATGTATATGAAATTGTTTTACCTTAGGGAGAAGAGAACAGGTAATATACAACATAATGTGTCTATATTACATCCCTGGCAACGCCTAGAAACCAGCTAGAACATGTATTTCAGTCAATCTTTATTATATCCTGGGCTATGCCGGGAAACCAGCTAATCTCTTTTTAGTGACTTGACCACCAAAATACCTCCCTAAGTGTGTCCTTTCTTTTGAACTTATTAGATATAGGTATCTAGAAATGTGTGTGAAATTTTGTTGAATGCATTGTTCACTATGATTTTCTTATTGTTCTACACAATATCAACTGTAGCGAAATAACACAGTAAACTTAGTGTAGTGTTAGAATAAAGAGCAAAGGAAAAAATTAGAATCATATTTTGTAATTGCAAATCTAAATTTGCTAGCATGTACCAGTATTTGCCAGGTTGTGGAAATTTGGAACTTATAACATATGTAGTGGCCTTTTCCTAGATACCTATTGCTAAAAATTATACTTTCATTTTGTTAGAAAAATCTCTCTTCAGATGCCCTGCATCATTCAAAATAAAAACAAATATTTTTATAATTGTTTCAGTATATTGCTACACAATGTGAAAGTTTTTAACGTTTGTAAAAAAAATCATGAATGTGCTTATATTGCAAAAAAGAAAATATCAGTGCACAGTATTGAAAGTGTTTGAGATTCAAAAGTCTGTAACATTTCTACTAACTTCATAAGATGTCATGTGAGAAACTGAATTGAATATCAAGACATTATCTGA
The DNA here is from genome assembly GCF_053919585.1 of Euprymna scolopes. Taxonomy (NCBI): domain Eukaryota; kingdom Metazoa; phylum Mollusca; class Cephalopoda; order Sepiida; family Sepiolidae; genus Euprymna; species Euprymna scolopes. Next base: position 101,656,096 of record NC_136491.1, read on the forward strand.
AGCGTTTTTATTTTGGTGTAACATATGTGTTTACAGTGAACCTTAACTTTTAATAAACAGATTGGTATGCAATGACATAGGCTAAGAATCTTTAAAATATATATAAATTGGAAAAATGTGTGAACAAATGAAAAAAAAATGATCCGCTCCACTTGATGACATCAAGCACAGTAATATTTTAGTGAAGAAAATATGAAATTGATGTTCAGTGATTATTTTGGATGAATGAGAAAATGTAATTGTTTGATGCATAAAAATAACTCAGTTGCTGTATTTGATATTAAGCAGCAAAATATAGTGATTTGAATATTTGGGAAAACATCAAACCAGATTATGTAAAAAGAAAAAAAAAAGATGAAATTAGAAAATATATATTTTATGTTTATGAGTTCTGCCAATCAAAATTTTGTGGCAGAAATTGGGTGATTACCATGCAATTTTATTTTGGTAAAATTCTTAAATTATTAGAATGTTTATTATAATTTCTAATTAGTGACTTGTTATAATCAAAATCCGCCCTAAAGAGTGTCCTTTCTTTTATTAGGTATCAGAGTAGGTATCAAGATTTCTACTTCTATACAAATGTGATATTTCAGATCTGTACATAAAAAATTTGTTGAATATATAGGTTGAGAATTGTTCTGTGTCGCTCTCTCTCACACACACACACGCATTCTCACTTTTATAGATATAATAGATAGATTACTCTAGATATATTTCCATATGTCTGAATACCCTATATACAAATTTTCAAATCTGTAGATAAAAAATTTGTTGAGTATATAGGTTGAAAATTGTTCTCTCTCTCTCTCTCACACACACATTCTCAATTTTAGAGATATAATAGATAGATTATGCTAGATATATTTCCATATGTCTGAATACCCTATATACAAATTTTCTAATCTGTAGATCAAATATTTGTTGAATATATAGGTTGAAAATTGTTCTTACTCTCTCTCTCTCTCTCTCTGGCTACCTCACACACACATTCTAACTTTTATAGATATAATAGATAGATTATGCTAGATATATTTCCATATGTGTGAATACCCTATATACAAATTTTCTAATTTGTAGATAAAAAATTTGTAGAGTGCATAGGTTGAGAATTGTTCTCTCTATCTCTCACACACACACATTCTAACTTTTAAAGATATAATAGATTATGCTAGATATATTTCGATATTTCTGAATACCCTATATATAAAAATTTGTTGAATGTATAGGTTGAGAACTGTTCTCTCTCTCTCTCTCTCTCTCTCTCGCTGACACACACACATTCTCACTTTTATAGATATAATAGAAAGATTATCCTAGATATATTTCTATTTGTATGAATACTCTATATACAAATTTTAAAATCTGTAGATAAAGAATTTGTTGAGTATATGGGTTGAGAATTGTTCTCTCTCTCTCTCTCTCTCACACACACACACACATTCTCACTTTTATAGATATAATAGATTATGCTAGATATATTTCCATATGTCTGAATACCCTATATACAAATTTTCAAATCTGTAGATAAAAAATTTGTTGAGTATATAGGTTGAGAATTGTTCTCTCTCTCTCTATCACACACATTCTCACTTTTATAGATATAATAGACAGATTATGCCAGATATATTAAAATATGTCTGAATGCCCAATATACAAATTTTGAAATCTGTAGATAAAAAATTTGTTGTATACATAGGTTGACAATTGTCCTCTCTCTCACACACACACACATTCTCACTTTTATACATATAATAGATAGATTATGCTAGATATATTTCTATATGTCTGAACACCCTATATACAAATGTTCAAATCTGTGGATAAAAAATTTGTTGAATGTATAGGTTGAGAATTTTTATCTCTCTCTTTTTCTCTCTCTCTCTCTCTCGCTATCTCACACACACGCATTCTCACTTTTATAGATAAAATAGATAGATTATGCTAGATATATTTCCATATGTCTGAATACCCTATATACAAAGTTTCAAATCTGTAGATAAAAAATTTGTTGAATATATAGGTTTAGAATTGTTCTCTCTCTCTCTCACACACACATTCTAACTTTTGTAGTTATAATAGATAGATTATGCTAGATATATTTCCATATGTCTGAATACCCTATATACAAATTTTCTAAACTGTAGGTAAAAAATTTGTTGAGTATGTAGGTTAAGAATTGTTCTCTCTCTCTCTCACACACACACACACACACACAAGTTCTCACTTTTATAGATATAATAGATAGATTATGCTAGATATATTTCTATATGTCTGCCTACCCTATATACAAATTTCCAAATCTGTGCCCAAAAATGTGTGGAATATATAGGTTGAGAATTGTTCTCTCTCTCTCTCTCTCACACATATTCTCACTTTTATAGGTTATATAGGTTGAGAATTTTTTGCTCTTTCCATCACTCACAGTCAAACTTTTATAGATATAATACATAGATTATGCCAGATATATTTACATATGTCTGAATACCCAATATACACATTTTCAAATCTGTAGATAAAAAATTAGTTGAATATATAGGTTGAGAATTGTTCTCTCTCTCTCTCTCTTTCTCTCTCTCTCTCACACACACATTCTCACTTTTATAGATATAATAGATAGATTATGCTAGATATATTTCCATACGTCTGAATACCCTATATCCAAATTTTCTAATATGTAGATAAAAAATTTGTTGAATATATAGGGTGAGAATTTTCCTTCCTCTCTTTCTCTCTCTCTCTTTCTCACACACACAAGCTGAAAATTGTTCTCTCTCTCTCTCTGACTCTCTCTCTCTCTCTCACACACACACACATGGTCATTTTATAGATATAATAGATAGGTTATGCTAGATATATTTCTATATGTCTGAATACCCTATATACAAATTTTTAAATCTGTAGATAAAAAATTTGTTGAGTATATAGGTTGAGAATTGTTCTTTCTCTATCTCTCACACACACATTCTCACTTTTATAGATATAATAGATTATGCTAGATATATTTACAAATGTCTGAATACCCTATATACAAATTTTCAAATCTGTAAAGATAGAATTTGTTGAATATATAGGTTGAGAATTGTTCTCTCTCTCTCTCTTTCACACATATTCTCACTTTTATAGATATAATAGATAGATTATGCTAGATATATTTCCTTATGTCTGAATACCCTATATACAAATTATCAAATCTGTAGATACAAAATTTGTTGAGTATATAGGTTGAGAATTGTTCTCTCTCTCTCTCTCACTCACTCACTCACTCACTCACTCACACACACACACACACACACATTCTACCTTTTATAGATATAATAGATTATGCTAGATATATTTCCATATGTCTGAATACCCTGTATACAAATTTTCAGATCTGTACATAAAAATTAGTTGAATATATAGGTTGAGAATTGTTCTCTCTCTCTCTCTTCTCTCTCTCTCTCTTTTACACACATTCTCACTTTTCTAGATATAATAGATAGATTATGCTAGATATATTTCAAAATGTCTGAATACCCTATATACAAATTTTCTAATCGGTAGATAAAAAATTTGTTGAATATATAGGGTGAGAATTGTACTTACTCTCTCTCTCTCTCTCTCTCTCTCACGCACACATTCTCACTTTTATGGATATAATAGATAGATTATGCTGGATATATTTCCATATGTCTGAATACCCTATATACAAATGGTCAAATCTGTAGATAACAAATTTATTGAATAGATAGGTTGAGAAATGTTCTCTCTCTCTCTCTCGCAACCTTACACACACAACCACACGCAAACATTCTGACTTTTATAGATATAATAGATCGATTATGCTAGATATATTTCCATATGTCTGAATACCCAATATACAAATTTTCAAATCTGTAGGTAAAAAATTTGTTGAATATATAGGTTGAGAATTGTTCTCTCTCTCTCACACACTCACATTCTCACTTTTATAGATATAATGTATAGATTATGCTAGATATATTTCTATATGTCTGAATACCCTATATACAAAGTTTAAAATCCGTAGATAAAAATACGTTGAGTATATAGGTTGAGAATTGTTCTCTCTCTCTCTTACGCACACACACACACAGACACACACACATTTTCACTTTTATAGATATAATAGATAGATTATGCTAGATATATTTCCATATGTCTGAATACCCTATATACAAATTTTCAAATCTGTAGATAAAAAATGTATTGAATATATAGGTTGAGAATTGTTGTCTCTCTCTCTCTCTCTCTCTCTCTCTGGCTACCTCACACACACACACATTTTCACTTTTATAGATATAATAGATAGATTATGCTAGATATATTTCCATATGTCTGAATACCCTATATACAAACTTTCAAATCTGTAGATAAAAAATTTGTTGAGTATATAGGTTGAGAATTGTTCTCTCTCTCTCACACGAAACTGTGCGCTCGGCTTCTTCCCCCCCTTCCCACCCCAAATGCTTGGGAAACTGTGCACTGTTTTTGTTGGTTTTCAAGCTGCCTCTTCCCCCCCCCCACACACACACACAGTTTAACAGTAGTAGGAGGTCAAGAGAAAGAGGGTGAGAGAGAGAGAAGAGTAAGTTGGTGAGAGAGAGAGAAAAGAGAAAGAGGGTGTTGGTTTTATATTTTTATTATCGTCTAATATTTTGAAAGCTGAATTTCTAATAAAATGTGCATCTATAGGAGATAATGCCTGGGAATGTGTTCCCCCCCCCACAGTTTAACAGTGGTGTGACGTCAAGAGAAAGAGGGTGAGAGAGAGGGAAGAGTAAGTGGGTGAGAGAGAGAAAGAGAGAGAAAAAAAAAGAAAGACGGTGTTGGTTTTGTGAAAAAAGTTGTTATTTACAATTGTTCGCATTCTTGGCCTTTTGGTCAAGATCAAAGTGTAGTATCTGTTCTTCAGATGCTGCACTTCTATTTCTTGTTCTCTTTCGGTGGAGGAGAAATCCTCCACGACTGAGACAATTTTTATTTTTGTACCTTTTCTCCACGTTAAAAAACGACCCTGGTGTCTAACTCTGTCCCGTGGGGAGGCATAGTAAATAGGTACAATTGTTCGCCATTAGTGGATGTTGACGTCACGTCACGTGACATGACTAAGCGTTTTTTTTTTTTAGTATGAATAACATTTTTTGTTTTAATTATAAAGTCTACACTTAATTTTATAGAAAATGATGTATATATAATAGAAAAAAAAAATTACTGGTTTTGTTGGATTCAAGTGGATCCCCCCCCCTCCAGTTTAAGAGATAGCAGGTCACGTGGTAATATACAAAATGGCTAGCGTAAATATAAAGATCGGTTTTTTTATCGACGAATATTTTGAAAGCTGAATTTTTTTTTATTCCTGTACATTTTTTCCTGATATTTTTCGTTAAAACTCTTGTATAAATACTATTTTTAACCAGTTAAATACGTTGGAGACATTGTCATGGAGTTTAATTATCTCTAGAACAAAGCAGAAGAGAAATTACAAAAGTATCGGTAAAACAAAGTGTTTGTTTACATTTGTTCGCCATTACTGGATGTTGACGTCACGTCACGTGACATGACTAAGCGTTTTTGGATTATGTAATATTAACATTAAAATGACAGGTTTTTTTGGGGGCCCCCCTAGGAGAGAAATGATCAGTTCACCCCCTTTTAATGGTCCGTTTGGTGTGGAATTTCGATATTTGTCATGCGGGTGATCAAGGTTCAATATGATACATAATTTGTCAACTTTGGTTGTGTCTGTCAAAAGTTTGAGCTGACGTCACGTCACGTGACACGTATTGAATAACGTTAAAATGACAGGTTTTTTGGGGGGCCCCCCTAGGAGAAAAACGATCAGTTGACCCCTTTCTACTGGTCCGTTTGACGTGAAATTTCGATATTTGTCATCCGGGTGATCAAGGTGCAATATGATACTGGTTCCGTCTTTCAAAAGTTTTAGCGTTACAAACAAACATACATACATACATACATACACACCGATTTTTGCCTTTTATATATATAGAAGAAGATAGAAGAAGATTTTCCAGATTCATCTGCACTACTTAAATGCCAGGTTTATTTATGGTGTCTTTTATTTAAAAAAAAACAAAAAAACACTCAATATTTTGCTGATGAGGAGATTTTGTTTAAAAAAAAACTATATGATGAAATTATTGTCCTTGACTCAATGTCTGTCACAATAAAAACATCGTTTCCGAAACAATCGTAAAATTTATTGGCTTTGTTGTGCTCCTTCTTATGAAACGGATTTTTAATTTTTAATTTTAATTTTGAATTATAAATTATCAATCACCTTACTATATATATATATATATATATATATATATATATATATATATATATATATATATATATATATATGTGTGTGTGTGTGTGTGTGTTACAGAGGATCAGAAAAACATTGGTACCGTTGGTTTCGAAGTCAAACAAATGGGACCAATACCTGGTCACCTACATGGGGCTCTCTTCAGCCTCTGTTTATATCTGTGGTGGGGGTTTTCAGGTGACAGATATTAATAGAGGATGAAGAGAGTCTACCAAAGGTCACCAGATATTTGCTCCCTTTGTTTTGTATTTGAAACCAACTGTACCGTACTGATGTTGTTCTGATTGTAACACAAATATAAACAAATATTATGTTCTTATTTTGATATTGTCTTAATAATCGAACACTTTTCTGAGGTTCTGTCCCACGAACATTACACACACACACACACACACACACACACACACACACACACACACATATATATATATATATATATATATATATATATATATATATATATATATATATATATATATATATATTAGACTAAAGAAACTTTGAATAAAAAAAATGTAAAAATAAAAAATGAAGAATGCAGTTGAAATTCCCGGAAAAAAAATAAAACAAAAAACAAACCTATCGCAGACTTAGCATCTACATAATCCGACTTCTAAAAAGTTTATAATTACTAAAGAGAATTCATTTATATAAGGAGAAGAGAAAAAAAGCCTTAACTAAAATTGTTAAATAGAAATAGACTAAGCACTTGCATAAGCCGATTTCTCAATACACACACACACACACACACACACACACACACACACACACACACACACACACACATATGTGTGTGTGTGTGTGTGTGTATCACTTAATTTTAAAAAGCAAAGTGCTCGGTCGTAGGGTCTATAAGATCTAATATAAATATTTTATTTAAAAACTCGAAGATGGCAACATTTGTTTTTTTTTGTTTTTTTTACATAGGCATTACCACTTATCAAGGCCAAGAGGCCACTCAAGGATAAGGGTTAAAGTGTGTACAGTAGAAATTGGATAATATAGTAACCGTTAGTAATGGAGATTCGGTAAATTTTTTAACTTATATGGAACGGCTCATCAAAAACTTGTTTGCGTTAAACTTGAAGACAACCATATTGTAGTCAGCTGGAAAGCAGAAAAACGGAAGACAATTCCATAGGCGTGCAGTTCTAAGAAAGAAGCTTTGCTAATGGAATCTACACTTAGGTTTAGGCACAAATAAAGAGTGAGGGAAACTAGTGATAGCGTTTTCTGCTAGACGAGTGTTTCTTGTGAAAGTTTGGCGAGGGGGGACCATAGAATGGAGCTCAGCTGAGCACCTGCCATGAGAATAACGATAAAGCAGAGACAAATTCGCAACATATCTTCTGTGAGAAAGAGGTTGCAGGGAAAAGAAAAGGACATCCCCCATAAGGCTATCAAGGCAGGATAAGTTCTTTCTTGCAGCTCCTGCCCAGATGTGGCAACAGTACTCCATCCTCGGACATACCTGGCTCTTATATAGATAGAGAATTGCATCAGCAGTGAGATATCTACTGGATCGATAGAAGGATCCCACCATTTTTCCAGCGGCCTTGGCAACGGATTTTATGTATATGTACCATTTAAGATCAGGAGTAAAGGTCAACTTGTCAAAACATGAGGCCTCCTCAAGACAAGAGCCATTCATTTCAATTGATGCCAGATGGGGATCAGAGTGTTGATGATCTAAAGATAAAAGCTTGGTTTTAGATGCATTAAAAGTAACAAACCACCTCTTTCCCCATTGTACCACTTGCTCAAGATCAGAGGAGAGAGAATCAGAGAGAACTTGGTCGTTTACAGTCTTAGATGTGCTATCATAGATAGTAGTGTCATCAGCATAGATGTCTACGAATGATGCAAGGATGTGATTTGGAAGATCATTAATGTAGATCAGGAAGAGAGTTGAGCCCAGGATGGACCCCTGAGGGACTCCAGCATTAATACTAAAAGCTTCTGATTTCTGCCCATCAACCACTACTCTTATGAACCTATCGGAGAGAAATGATTTAATAATTGAGAACATATTTCTAGTTATACCATAGCTGGAGATCTTGTGAAGTAAACCTTTATGCCATACTCTATCAAAGGCCTTTGATATGTCAAGAGCAATTGCCCTAGAAAGATAGCCTCTGTCGAGAGATTTGCTAATCCTATGAGATATAACTGTAAGCACATCTGCTGTAGATCTAGTAGAACGGAAACCATATTGCGTGTCACTAAGAAGGTTATTTTTGCTAAGATGGTTGATTACTTCTCTATTTAACACAGATTCCAGCAACTTACTCATGATGCACAGGAGACTTATTGACCTGTACTGTTTATGTCGATACCGGAAGTTTATATGTTCCTATTTATAATGCCTCCCCACAAGACAGAGTTAGACACCAGGATCGTTTTTTTTAATGTGGAGAATAGGAACAAAAATAAAAATTGTCTCAGTCGTGAAGGATTTCTCCTCCACTGACAGAGAACAAGAAATTGAAGTGCAGCATCTGAAGAACAGATACTACACTTTCATCTTGTCCCGAAGGCCAAGACTGTTGCGTGAGCGCTATCAGTCCCACAGTCAAACAGGCTCGCATATTTGTTAGCTCAGTTTCCGATTTTCATCATATATTTACTCCTTGCCTTGCTAGATTAGTTTAAATCAAGGATTCTCATTAGATTATATTAGTTTTAATAAGGTGATGCAAGACAAGTTGAAATAAAAACAGGGTGTTTGCTATATGTTACTCTTTTGTGTTTATTTTTGTTTCGTCTTCTTTTGCAATGGTACTAACTTCTTGCTTTAATTTTAGGATTAAGTATTATTATTAAGTTAAATACGTTGCTGTATAGATTTAATGCAACTTTGTATTTAACCGCGTGTTCAGCACGTTCTAAAGTTAAGGACCTAAATTTTAGGGGGTGTAAGATTTGAGAGAAATTATCTTAAGGAGTACAAACCAAAAATGGTTACAAACCACTGATTTAAATCAATTCAGCCTACAGCGGTCTAACTTTAGGGAATGTTATATAGCCAGGAGACTCAGGAGAGTCAGCTTAATTCTAGGTATAGACTGATGTAATCCAATTTACCAAATTTTCGCTACTAACGATTACTACGATATTGTCCCATTGACTACTGTACACTCATTAACCCTTATTCTCGAATGGTCCTTTAAGTGGTGACTCCTTTGTAAAAATAAAAAATTCAGGGAACTCTCTGATTGCAATATTAACAGTTCCTTATACTACACTCGTTAATAATTAACAGTTTAATCATTTTTCCGTTTTTCTGCTTTCCGGCTGACTACAATATGGTTGTGTTCAAGTCTAAAGTAAATAAGTTCTTGATGAGCCGTTCCATATAAGTTATCAAATTTACCAAATTTTCATTACTAATGATTACTATATTGTCCAATTTCTACTGTACACTCTTTAACCCTTATCCTTGAGTGGCCTCTGGGCCTTGATAATGTGGTGATGCCTATGTAAAAAAAACCAAAAAAAAACTAGCAGCTGCACCGTGTCGGCACACACAACACCTAGTCAAAGACAAAATCGAGTACACTCAACATCAAGTACACTCAACAGCGTCTTACGATCAACGCTTACCCTGTGAACTCAGAGTATGGGAAATTCCCATACGCACAAAACAAAATCACTGAAAAAACAAAAATACCCTGTGAACTAAGTGTAAGGATAATGAGTAAACATTGGATAAAACGATGGTTAAAATTATTACAAACTTGCCAGGATTCGAACCTGGAATCTTCCACATTATCAACCAAGCTCCAACTTCTATCCCATCACCACAATGTTGCATCCCTGTGCCTGGTTTACAAGTATTTTAATGGAATGTGCTCTGATGAACTCATGGCACTTGTGTCTTCTTGACGTACATACCCCTAAGTAACCCAACAAGCATCAAAGCTTCACCTCTTCACTGTTGAGGTCCCTAGATATAGGAAATCTTTTTACTCTAATAAAGTCTTCTTTTGGACTTTGGAATTCCGTTCCTGTTTATAGAAGACATATTCAGCTCCCTTTAGACGATGGAATATTCAATATATAACATGAGAAACATTGTTCATTAATTGATGTCATAATAATGAAAAAAATCTCCACAAAACATTCCATTAATTATTTTTAACCCTCATCTCATAAAATTCTTCATCATTCAATTGACAATACACCCATCTCGTTAAATTTTATCCTCGGATTGCTTTCGACCTTGATGAACAGTGATTCATTAATCAAAAAAAATTCTACTAACAAATCAAAGTTTGATACGTCAGCTTAAATGCTATTTTAGTCTGACTTTTAAAATTTCACAAGAAAACTGTATATGTTAGATAACACGACCATTAGAGGGGAGCTCGTGTTGTATACGTCAGAAATTTTACCTTTTATTGGTCCCTAGACAAAAGGGGGGTCGACCTGTAAATTCACCCTTGTCTGTTCGTCTTTTCGTCTGTCCGCACTTTTCTCAAAAACTATGCCTTAGAATTTTTTGAAATTTTTGCACAAACATTAAACCTGATATGAGTAAAAAAAGTAACAGAACGGCTTTTCCGGGAAAATTCCGGTTGCCCTCCCCCCCTAAGAGTGTCTTTCGAGTTAAAATGGCTAAAATTGACTAAAATTGACACTTTTGTGCTTATTAAAAAAAATTAATGCCTTGGATTTTTATAAAACTTTTTGAAAAGTTGTAACTAACTGATTTCTATATAATTTTGCTTGTCTATACTTCGCAATAACTTTTGGGTGTTCCCCAGGGGCTGTTTTAGGGCTAATAAAAACACTCCATTTTTGGGACTGTTTTACCATATTTGTCCAAAATTTTCTGTGTATATCTATTTAGCAGTTTAACATGGTGATGAATTCAAATTTAAATATGTCAAGGCCCTGGGGACTTTTGGGGCAAAATGTGTGTGTCTGTGGGGGGGGGGGAATGATGGACTTAGTCATTTCTTTTTTTGCATGGTGCAGAACTCAAATTTACATATGTTAAGGCCTAAAATTGCGCCGTTTGTTCATTTTCACCAGGATTTGATGTTCCCTGGGGACTTTTGGGACTAAATGGAGAAGGGGGGGGATAAATGCTGAACTTAGTCATTATTTTTATACCTCATTCACTGTGCACTCACGGAGGAGTGGGGACATGCATGCTTCACTTGTTTGTTAGGAAATTACATGCATTTCATTTCTTTTTGCTTATATAGAAAACTGGACTGTCGTTTGCATTGTCACAGACAAATTTCACTAAACCAAATTCCTTGACTGGCTACAACATATACATTTCGCACATCAGTCGGATGATTGGTTGGTTCTCCGTAGAGACCAGGTAAGATCTAGTCGTGGGTATGACGTTAAACTACATCAGGTAGTGTGGTTTGAATTTGTCATGTTATTAACTAATAATAATGCTCTATCCACAATAATGAGTATATAGTTATTGTATTAGTATTACTTCACGATAACGTTGAAAACACATCTAATACTTTTTATTTGTTTTACATAAGTATTTATATGTCGCTACACATCCATGAGCATGTTTCGGTGAGCCAGTTACAAGTAACTAGAGACCTCTTCAGGCGATATTGCTTATACAAAAGTAGACTCTGTAATAAAAATTGGAAAGAAGTTTCCAGTATAAAAATAATCAGGCGGTCCGTCACATTATATTTAAAAAACAAAATAAGCATTTAATATAGTTGAAACAGAGGAGGAGGAGGAGGAAGAAGAAGAAGAAGAAGAAGAAGAAGAAGAAGGGAATAAAATAAAAATGTACAAAATATACACTCATGAGCAAAAAAAAAAAAATGGGCTAAACGAATTTTATACATTTTATTGCACTAAAAGCTATATTGAACAATGAACAATTGAACAAGGCAACTTAAACGAGACGAATAACATAGAACAAGACATTTACTTTTATCAATGCTTAGTATGGAATCGTATTCCCTTTTGATTTCTTTAAAAAATCAATCCTTTTAGATATGTTCTCAACCAAAGTGGAACACTGCAAAGAGGAAATGCTATTCCATTCGCTTTGTACAGCTTCCCACAGTTTGTCATTATTCAAAAAAGTTCTTCCAGCCAATGCACAAGATATTATGGACCAAATATTCTCGATTGGGTTTAAATCAGGGCTTTGACCTGGTCAAAATATCACATTAATTGAGTTATCAGAAAACCGCTTTCCTGTGACTTTAGCAGTATGTGCATGGGCAGTATCATGTTGAAAAATAATGTTCTGGGATATTCCCAGTTTCTGGATACTTGGTAACAGTCCTGTTTCTAATATTCGAATGTATTCCTTTGCATTGATTGACTTTTCACATCTAATAAGTTCCTCAACTCTTGCTGCAGTAAAAGTTTCCCATGCCATTATCCCTCCATTCCCGTATTTAAATATCACTTTTATGTAACTTAGCGAAAATCTTTCTCCAGTTCTTCGATTGCACCGTTCTGAAGCATCACTAACAAGACAAAATCGGGATTCATCTAACCAGAAAACATTCCTGAACCAGTCTGTATCTTTCTTGCCATAACACGAGAAAAATCTTTTTCTATCATTGATGTTCTTCTTAGATAAATGTGGCTTCTTTGCACACCTTTTAGAAGAAAATCACATTTCTTTCATTCGTCTAGATATTGTATATCTAGAAAGAGAATTTCCAGTCCCTGTTTTGAATTCCTTGCTATGGTCAACATAAGTTTTCTTTCAATCCTTCAAAACAGTTAATTTAAGCCTGTGGTCGTCTTTCAAAGTGAATGCCCTAGGGCAGATTTCCCTTTTCACAAGCATTCGACTTCAAACCTTCGATCAATTCGCTTCACTACAGAAAGAGATGTTTTCACATTTTCTTTTCTTAAAATATCAAAAATCTGCTTGTAAATCATTTTCGACTGCCTTAATCCTGCAATTTGGGTTTTTATATCCTCGCCAAGATGCGGTCTTACCATTTTTAGGATTGATTTTTCCACTTATTAATATATGCTATAATAATAACGATCTGAAAAATATAAATCTTCAGTTAAAGTTAACAAAAATTCAGAGAAAAATATTGAAAAATCGATTTTTTCTTTCTTTTGATCTTGGAACATTTGTTTTTTCTCATGAGTGTATATATATATATATATATATATATATATATATATATATATATATATATATATATATATAGAGAGAGAGAGAGAGAGAGAGAGAGAGAGTGAGATGTCGAAAAAGAAAAAATAATACAAATGTTGCTGCTACTATTACAACTAGTAATAATAATAATAATAATGGCATAAATAATTGTGATAATAAAATTATAACATTTTAAATTATACATCAATAAAAAACATAACCGCAAAAGAAAACCCAAATATATCTTAATATCATGGTGAGTGGGAATATAGGAAGGCCAGTGTCAAGCAAATAAGCCAGGTCATGAGAGGAAGTTTATTCACAGCTAGACAAGTGTCCTTTTTGTTTTTTACATAGGCATAACCACTTATCAAGGCCCAGAGACCACACGAGGATAAGGGTTAAGAGAGTACAGTAGTCAATTGGACAATATAGTAAACGTTAGTAATGGAGATTCGGTAAATTTGTTAACTTAAGTGGAAAGGCTCATCAAGAACTTATTTACGTTGGACTTGAAGACAACCATATTGTAGTCAACTGGAAAGTAGGAAAACGGAAGACAATTCCACAGGCGTACAGTTCTTAGAAAGAAGCTTTGCTCATGGAATCTATGTTTAGGTTTAGGCACAGATAAAAAGTGGGGGGAATTATTGATAGTGTTTTCTGCTAGACAAATGTTTCTTGTGAAAGTTTGGTGACGATGTGATTTGGAAGATCATTAATGTAGATCAGAAAAAGAGTTGGGCCCAGGATGGACCCCTGAAGGACTCCAGCATTAATACTGGGACCTTCTGATTTTTCCTCATCAACTACTAGTCTTATGAACCTATCAGAGAGAAATGATTTAATAATTGAGAAGACATTTCCATCTATACCATAGCTGGAGATCTTGTAAAGTAAACCTTTATGCCATACCCTATCAAAGGCCTTTGATATGTCAAGAGCAATTGCCAAAGAAAGGTTTCCTAGAACTGCTCGCCTGTGGAGAACTGTTCCATTGGCCTGTTTTCCAGGCGATGACAGTATGGTAGCCTTCAAGTAAATGTGAACAAGTTCTTGTTGAACTGCCCCCTTAAACTTTTAAATTCTACCCAACTTACACTATTAATAATTACTACACTATCACTTTACATTCATTGACCCTTATCCTCAAGTGGCCTTCAGGTCTTGATAAGTGGTGACTCCTTTGTAAAAAAAACAAACTTGTAGAGTGATGTATCATTATGTTAGGTTGTTCTGACAAACTTATGCACACAGAGATCAAAGACACTTGTGGGTGTTGTCTAGTAGGCATTCAGTTCCTCCCAGTAGACATTCAAATTCTACATACATATATATGTGTGTGTATGAAATAAAACAGAAATAAAAGATAAAGCAAACACAATTCAAATGAAATACATTAAAATCAATACAGGAACATATATGGCTCTATATTTTGCTTAAAACTCTATTAAAGCTTTTTCAAGATGCACAAAAATAAAGAAAAATAATTACGAATTTATAAGAAAGTTAAATTTTGGAAATATTTATTAATTGATGCTTAATACGTATTGTTAAAATTTCTCAAAAATCAGAGGTATCTAAATTTCCACAAAGGGTTTCCATCCTCTTTTTTCTCTCTTTGCATAAAACTAAATTAAACTAAGTACACCCCACTTATAACCCCTTTATGCTTATCATCTATATTATAAAATTCATGATGATCGGTTAATTAGTTTAGGAGTGAATTCTGTATATAGAAATATGTAAACATATACACATATCTAACTTTATATAGAGATATATAGGTGAAATAAAATGGAAATGAAGGATAAAGCAAAAGCAATCCAAATGAAACACAATGGAGTAAACACAGAGACATGTATAAATCAATATTTCGCCTAAAACTTTATTAAGGCTTTTTCAAGATACATGATATAAGACAGCATTAATTATATTCCAGTGATGGCGGCTGTTCTCAAGTGATGTCCACTATGATAAAACAACATGGAAAATCTGGTGCCGATGTTTATAATCGACTTGGCGGACTTGCAAGTCCTTTTCCATGGTGTAAGTATTTTGATTTTGTGTTTTTTTTACTTTTATATTCATTCCATCAAGGCAGTGAGAAGAAGTTGATTAAATTGTTGGTAATCTGATGTTGTTTGTCTGCCGGAACAATGAAGATCGTCTGATCATCCTGGAAGGGATGGGCAGGTCATCATCAGTAAGTGCAGAGACGGTTAATAAGCCCAATCTATGCTTAGAAAGCTTTGCTACATGCTACAGCGGGGACAGTAAATGGTAGAAGGTGCTTCTGTTATTTCTGTCTTGCCTGTGCTTCTCTGCAGCAGCTTTCTTGTCACTTTCATATTGGGGGGGGGAGAAACCGTTCTTCACTGCAATCTCTGTCTCACAGACGTGATGTTGCTAGTCTCAGTCTTTTCTACAAATACTATTATGGCATGTGTTCCTCAGAATTCTCTGATTTATTCCCTGCTTCCTTTGTTCCAACTCGTTTCACTCGTTGGTCTAGTGGTCTCCATTAATTCGTTGTTTTAATACCCCATTGTAATACAGCTTTCTATTCCAGCAGCTGCTTTTCAAGGACTTCAAGGTTGTGGAACTTATTTCCTGCTCACTGTTTTCCTTCTACCTACAGCCTTGTTTTTTTTCAAGACTAAGATCAATAGGCATCTCCTGTCTTTGCAATAATCAGATTTAGTTCTTGTTAGCTACTTACCTCAAGTGGGTCATGCCTTGTCTCAAGCGATTTCCATTAATATATATATATATATATATATATATATATATATATATATATATATATATATATATATATATAATCATGTCTTTATTTATCCTTCTTTCTTTCAAGTTTACTCATCGCTCCCTCCATGGTTTCATTTGTCCTTCCTCTCCTGTGAACTGATCCTGTTATTTCAACAGTCCTGCATCTACGAATCAAAGAATTCTCATCCATTCTTTAGACAATATCATAGTTTCTTATCCTATACACATTTCTCTATACTGTCCAGATACAATTTTCCTCTGAAGTCATCAGATCTAAACCTAACTGTGCATTAAACGGATACCATAATATTTAGTTCGCTGCACCTTATCATAACAAATGTCTATACAATATTTCAGTCAGATTGGCCCAGTAGTTTTTGAGAAAAAGTGTTACAGACAAAAAGACAGACTAAGAGAAATATAATATAGATAAAGATTACTCTAATCTTTTTAATATAATTGTTTAATACTAGTGGAACCTGTAGAAATTCCACAGGGAACTGATTCATATGTTGATTATTATTGATGTTGGCATTCTGTGGATATTCAGCGTAAATAGAGACGCTCGTATATTATTGTAAATATTTTGTTAAAACTAGCAGGGACGCCCGGCATAGCCAGGTCGTAAAATACATTTAAATATGATAATTTTTATTCTTGCAGGTTTCGTATTTATTATTATAGAGTTATCATGTTCTATCGATTTTTACATATTATAAAATTGCGATTTCAAAAATAAAAAATATATCTATTTGACTTGGGTTCATTAGCTTCAATAGAAACTGAATCCCAAACTTATGAGGAATTCTTGGTAAAATTATTTATAAAAAAATAAATGACTTAAGTGCCATTAGCTGTAATCAAAACCAAAACCAAAATTACGAAGAATTTCTAGTAAAATTATTTATAAAAAAAATTAAACGACTTGAATGCCATCAGCTATAATCAAAACCAAAACTTATGAAGAATTCTTGGTAAAATTATTTATTACAAGAAATGGAAGTACATAACAATTAAACGACCCATAAGTAAGCATGACACCGAAAATAACACACACACACTATCGTATTAATATATAGATAATAAATTATTTTCCATTTATAATTAATGAAAAAAAAAATATTTGTAGATTAATTATCTAATAAGATCCAAACGTAAATTTCTTTACAAACTGGGCAATTATAACTAACCTATATAAAGAATATCATTTTAATTGTGGGTGCCATTTTGATTTCGTGAGCGGTTTGAATTATATATACCTTTTCATGACATTTGCAATTCTGATTTTGTATGGCATTTTGATTGTGCATGTATTTTGATTCTATGAGCCCTTTGGCTTATGTGTGCCACCGTTTTCTTTTCTTTGTGTGTGTGTGTGTGTGTGTGTGTGTGTGTGTGTGTGTGTGTGTGTGTGTGCGCGTGTGTGTGCGCGTATGTCAATTTGCTTTTGTGGTGCCTTTTTTCCTTTAGTGTCTAATTTTGATGCTGTGAGTCATTTTTATTGTGTGTGATGTTTACATTCATGCAAGGTTGATTGTGAAAACCAATTTGATCATTTGTGCTTTTTCTTTTGTATTGTGTATAATTTTATTATGTATCATTTTGTATTTTGATTTTCTGCCATTTTGATTATGTGTGCCTTTTTCTTTACGTGTGACATTGAAATTTTGTGCATCTTTTTTGTTTTGTGCGTCATTCTGACTTTGTGCACACTTTTAATCACGTGTGCTGTTCTAATTTTATGAGATGTTTCAATTGTGTACCTTTTATTTGCATATACTATTCTAATTTTGTGTGCTTTTTTCATCTTTTGTGTCATTTAATTTCGTGCACAATTTTGTTCGTGTGTGCCATTCTGATTTTGTGAGACGTTTCAATTATGGGCCTTTTCTTTGCATGTGCTATTATGATTTTGTGTGCTTTTTTCATTGTGTGTCAGTCTGATTTTGTTAGCCATTTTGATTCAGTTTATTTTGGTTTAATAAACCATTTGGATTATGCGTACCTTTTTGTTTATGCGTGCTATTTTGATTTTGTGTGCCTTTTTCATTTAATGTGCCATTCTCATTACGTTTATGTATTTCATTGTTGGTTGCATTCTAACTGTTGGTGTTATTTTAATTCATTGTCTTTAATTTTGATTTTATGAACCATTTTGATTTTGAGCATCATTTTTATTTGTGAGCCATTTTTATTATTTGTGCCTTTTCTATTATAAGTCATTTTGATTGTGAAAACGAATTTGATGATCCGTGCCTTTTTGATTATATGTATTATTTTGATTATGTATGCGTTTTTGATTGCATGTAACTTTTCCATTGTGTGTGACACTGAAAGTTTGTAAAATATTTTGAATTCGTTTTTATTTGAAGACCATTGGCAGGTACTTTACAGCGATGCAAACTACAGTCTTGCTTATTTTTGCTACGCTGAATATAATGGGACATGTCCACGTCAAGCTGAAGAAATCCGTCTTGATGGAAGACTCAATACTATTGATCCAGCTTTTCGAAAGAAACTCTACATGTTGCTCCAAAAAGTTTGTATTTCTCCCCAGTTCATGACAGATCTCGTGTATACAGGTAAGCAATATCAGATATGAATTGGTAGCAGATTTCTTTTCTTTTCTACTAACATGTAATCACCTGATTGGTATGTGGTTCGGTTGCTTAAAACAGGCATATCTAAACTCACTGAGAAATACATCAAACGATTAGAACATGCTTTCCCCGTTTCCACTTAGCTATTTTATGCTTAATATGAAGAGTTCTAGAGGAGATGCTAACCTGACAAGATGTCAGGCCCTCTGCTCGTTTCTCATCATGGCTTTGATGAGAGGCGAGACTCAAGACCAAAGAAGAGACCTGAGTTAAGATGAAACCAAAGTCTTGAACTCAATCCCATTTCTAATATTCTTTGTAACGCCCGTATTGAACTTACAAACCGATGATGTAGTGAATGAAGTACTTAATAAAATTGAGTTGTAAGTTACACTTTTCTGAATGTTGAAGGTTCAGTCCTCAATGCGGGCGACACTCAAAATACAATTGTGAATTACTTAAAACTCAAAATACAATTGTGAATTACTTAAAACTCAAGATACAATTGTGAATTAATTAAAACTTTATATTATGGCTGACGAAATAAGAGCATAATACTCTTGTGGATTAAATAAGGGGTTTTGTTTGAAATTCTGTGTAGATTCGTGTTGCAATATTTTTTGCTCATAATGGGGGTACGGTTCCTCGCAGTTAAGAGATTCTATTTATAAACGCTCCTGCTAGGAACTGACGAATCAAATAAATTCACGTTCTGCTATCAACCAATCAGAACCGATCCTTATTAATTATGAAATGTATATTTTAGGCAACATCGTGAGTAATATGGGTACATTATTTTTTTATAAACTTTATCATTTAAAAGATGTGCCCTTCTCCCCGACCCCCAATACATTTTTAAAATTAGCGAGATAAAAAAGATTTAATAGCGAAATTTGGAGTTATATTATGCAATAAAATTTTCACTGAACCGGTGATCAGGCACGTGAGTTTCAATAACATGTATATCCGGGGTAAAATCCTAAACTAATGAACTTATGACTTATAGAATAACACGGTATTAGGTTGGTGCAAAAATTTTTTTTTTTTTCAAAAACGACATTATTTTTGTACCAACCTAATAAATAACATGGATAGATTTTCTTTCTTTTTTTTTCTTTTTTTTACATGGAGGTCACCACTTATCAAGACCCGGAAGCCACTTGGGGATAAGGGTTATTGCATGTACAGTAATCAATGGGATGGTATCGTAGTAATCATTAGTATTGGAGATTTGATAGAGTGTCTTCTTTATTTTGTAGTGTGCCCTTGATATTGCCCCCACTCCCAAATAGAAGAAACTGAAATTAAAAATTAATGCTGTATATATTTATATCTGTGGCATGATCCCTGGTCTTCATACGGCCATTTCAGATGATGTGAGCATCTTTGGCCATTTTCAAGACCCACACCAATATTTGATATAAATATGGTATGAATGTTATGTTATAGCGAAGGTAGAAAATGAAGCTATATATACGAACATGCTTAAAGAAATGGAAATAAATGAAGCATTAAGCAAACAGAAGGGTTACCAGTTAACAAGTGCTAACTAAAACATAAACAGAATTATTTTTTAATGAAGAATTGAGAAAAATGAAATTTTATAATAAAACATTTTTATAGTACCATTTTATAGGCATATAAAAGTTATTTTCAACCAATAAACGTTCACAGTGAAAACACATGTTTTCAGGATATTACTTGTTAGCACAGAACAGATAACAAAAACTTGTTTTTAAAAACAAAACAACAAAAGGATTTATTTATAAGTTGAAAGTTGAAAGTTGGACAGTGTTCGGGTTAAGATAGAAGAAATAAAAATTTCTTTGGGTCTTGTGACAACAATCACCGAAACAAGCAACCAAGGGTGGCGTGTGCGATGCTCAAACCTCAAAACCCGACTGATAGGACACGAAATGGCGACAGATGCTCAAATTGGACTGCGTCTTAATTTGCATATGTCGAATTTGAGCATATAAAAAGCCGATATTTTTTTGATTGGGGAGAAGGTTTTTTTGCTCACCCGAGGTCATTTTGTGTCAGTAGAAAAAAGAATGACGGATTTTTTTTTTATACAGTTAACTTGCATGTCAGAGGGAGAAAAGAACGACCTTTTTTTTGTGTGTGTGTGCACGAAACAGTATTTAGCACTTTATAACTGTGGTAGTAGCAAATATCTGAATGAGACCTTTGAAAACCAAAGTGAAAAAGGGTTCTGTGCCAACAGCGGTCAAGCATGGGTCAGTTGGTCCTAAGACACAGGCAACAGTCTTTCCGAAAGGTGTCGAAATAGCTTGAAGTGTTGAAATTAAAGTTTTAAACTGCCAAATACCGTTTCATGCACAAAAATATCCGTCGTTCGTTTCTCCCTCTGACACGCGGGTTAACCGAGTTAACCGTATGAAAAAAAGAATCCGCTGTTCTTCTTTTTCTCACTAATACGCAAAGTACCTACAAAATGACCCTGGGTGAGCAAAACAATCTTCTCCCCAATCCAAGAAATACTGGCTTTTTATATACTCGAATTCGACATATGAAAATTAAGACACAGTCGAATTTGAGCATATGTCCCCTTTTTGTGTCCTGTCGGTCAGGTTTTCGAGCTTTCAGCATCGCACATGTCACCCTTGGCCACTTGTTTCCATGAACGTTGTTACAGGCCTGTTGGTCAAGAAGCCGTTCTTTGTGTAGTCCAAGATTGGTAGTAGTTATTTTCCCTGAAAATCTGGAATGTTGAGTGGACATACCGAGAGAAAGAGAGAGGTGTATGGCTTCACTGTTGGTTGGTCTGCTGACTGACTGTGGTTCCCAAAGATGAATCAATGTACCCCACAAGCTGATTGGTCAGTGTATGGCTGAATAACTCAGTGTAAGGGCAGTGGTTCACAGGAGAAAATAGGTCACTATTTGTGACTGCTTAATCTTTGATAAAATTGAGTAAATAGTCAGAATCTTGGAAATATGTGGGTATATGTCCATACTGTATATATGCGTGTATAAATAATATATGCATGTGAGCATTTGGCAGCGTGGTATTGTACTTGTGTATGTGTAAAGAAAGGCTTAGAAATGTGTGAGTCGATATATATATAATGTGAATATCGAAATTACGTCTTAGTCTTATTACATATCCATCCTGGGGCGAGTTAAATTTAGAGAATTACTTTGATTGAAAAAAGGATTGTGGATTTTATTATTAACAATGAGTTGCAGGCTAATCGCTTCATAATGTTTGCTACTTAGAATTAATTAATAAACATTTTATTCGTAATTTTGTTGTAAACACGAAAGAAAAACTTTCTCATTTATTCTTATTATTTATTTGTTATTTTGATATCTTCAACATAAATCTATTCATATTTTGGGACTTATGCATCATCGTGTGTATATCAAATATTTTTGTCATTAATTTAAAAGAGTTAGATAAAGGGGGGGGGTAATTAAAACTTTTTAATTGTACCTAACGTAAAACCTTTTTCTCGCGTTCAGTTAAACTTTACTGCATTTCAATTACCTATTTAAAAAATCATTAAAACAGATTTGTTAATTTTTTGATGTTTAATTTATTTCATTTTAATGTATTTTCTGAAGTTTTATTTGATTCTGTATTTATCTCTCACTTTCATCCCCCTCCAAAAGTTTGAATTATCTCCCCCTTTCATGTCACTCATTTAAATAAAAGACAAACGTATTTTATATGTACAAAACGATGCAGGAGGACCTACTTTTTTCACTTGTGATTTAGAAATAGTTCGCAACTGGTTGAAAATGAATTTCTATTTCTATTTTGTATATCAAAATCGAAACAATCATTAAAAAACAAACAAATAATAGTTAATTTATAAAGCGTCTTTTTAAAAAATTTTTTTAAAAATCAGTATGCAAATTAATCTTTTGAATGGTATCACACATACACACACACACACACACACACACACACACACACACACACACACACACACACATATATATATATAAGAAGTATTCATATAAAAAAGATGATATGTTTATGTAAAGTTGAATTGACTTGCAATGAGGCCAACTTTCGCATGTATTCAATTAGATTTTATGGCTGACATTTTTAGAGTAGGGGAGAGATTAGCCTGTACAATGACATTAGTGAAATAATCATCTTATCAGCATTTGCCATTTTCTGTGGCTACGTGATTGTCACTTTTTTCTTTTTCTTTTTCTTTTTCAGTGGACTGTGCCAGTGTTTTGTTGGATTCTATAAGTTCAATCACAGGTGAGATGTGGCTGAATATTTTAACTACCAAGAGATAATGGATATCCCCATTTTTCAGTGCATATATATATATATATATATATATATATATATATATATATATATATATATATATATATATATATATATATAAAGTGGGGAAAATAAGTGTTGACCACATCCCATTATTCTTTATTTAACACATTTTTTATGCAGCGAATGACGCGAAAATTTAACAAGAAATAGTTATTAATTTAACAATAACAAATAACTTTAGAAATTGGAACATTTTAATGTATAACAAAAATTATATAATAAAAACGAGAATAGCCGGAAAAAAGTATTATACGCATTGTTTTAAATTATATTTTATTATTATTTTTTATAAATAATGCTGGAAATTGTTATTTGCATTTTAATTTGCCGACACTATTATACATTTTAGAAGTTTCTCGATTGTTGTAGACCATACTCTACGTCGTTGGGAAGTATTGGAACACATTAGTCACCAGTAAGCCATCACGCGTGAAGGATGAGTAAGCATAAAGAACTCTCTCAAGTCGTCCGTGATAAGATTATTGACGAGCACAAGAATGGAATTGGTTATCGGCATATATCTGCTCAATTCAAAATCCCTGTAAGCACCATAGGAAATCTTATTAGGAAATGGAAGATGCATGACTCAACCGTGAACTGTCTGCACACCGGAGCTCCTCGCAAGATGTCGGATCGAGCAGTGAGAAAGATTGTACGAAAAGTTCAGCAGAGAACCACACGAGGCGAACTTCAGAAGATGTGACAACAATACTCCATGCATGGGCGAATGGTGGCCTTGTAGAGATATAGGATATTCTTACATGTGAGAACTTTCTAGCATAGTAGAGAGAGCCAACCTTCTTTGCAGCAACCTTGGCAATGTCCTCAATGTATTTGTTCCAATTCACGTTGCCTGTGAATGTTAAACTGGGGGGAATTGAATGAATAGTTTTTGTGTAGTGTATTATTAGTCATGGACATCAGTGGCTGAAAAGGTTTTTTTTTTGTAATTGTTGAAGAAAATAAGATTGGTTTTGGTAGCGTTAAATGTTACCATTCATTTACATCCCCATTCCATCCCGAATTGGAGATTTTCCTCGAAGGTTTTAGCCATGTTTTGGATATGTGTTCATTCGTTTTCCCCTCATATTTTTTATAGAGCATGGTGTCATCAGCAAGTATAATATCTCTGAGACAATTTGATCAGGGAGGTTATTTATGAATATAAGAAATAATAACTGTCCCATAATCGACCCTTGTGGCATATCTGCATTTTTATCGTTTTGTTTTGAGGTATGACCATCGAGGATAATCTGGATTTTTCTTTTGTCTAAGAAAGATTTGATTATATTAAGTATTCGTCCAGTAATACCATAACATTTAATTTTCAAGAGAAGATCTTTGTACCAGACTCTGTCAAAGGTCTTAGATATATCTATGGCTACTACTAATTCAGTTCATGGTATAAATTAAAGAAATTACAGTTAAGATATCTGCAGTAGAATAAGCTTGTCTAAATCGATATTGTTGGTCAGGAAGAAGTATAGTATCTATGAGGTGGTGGACTAGTGCTTGAATGATTAAGGACTCGAAGATTTTGGCCAAAAGAGGGAGGAGACTAATGGGACAATAATTGAGTGGATCAGTTCTTTCCCTAGAATTCTTGAAAACTGGTACCACAGAAACAATTTTTCAGCAGTCAGGAAAGTAAGATTCCGTAAGGTATTTGTTAAAGAAGTTAGAGAGAACTGGGGCAACTTTACCAGAGCATTTTTTAAAAATAGTATAGTAGAGATGGGATCAGGGCCACATACCTTCAAAGTGTCTAGGTTTTTCATGATATCACGGACATGGGAAGAGGTGATTTTCAAATCAGCGAGTGTGGTCTCTGTCTGCAAAGGAAAATTTGATAGGTAGTGGTTTGATGGGTCTAAGGTGGAGTTGGAAGCAAACCACCACAAAGCACGTTAGTCTTCTTGGTTGCCATGCAAACAATGTCATGGTTACTGGAAAGGGAGGGCATTGTTGATCGACCATTATTTACCACATTGTTATAAATTTTCCAGAAATTGCGAGTTTCTATTTTCTGTGACTCAATACGTTTTCTGATAATTTCGGTGTGCTTTTTCTTGGCTGTGACTATTTCACTCTTGCAATTATTTGCAGCTTCTATATACCTTTGTCTATTTATACTGGACTTGTGTCGGATAAGTCTGCCGAGTGCCTGGTGCCTTTGAGCAATGGCAGCTGTACAAGTAGAAATGAATCATTGAAGAGAGTATGGTTTCCTACAGAACTTCCGTGTGGATATATGTGCTTCAATTACTGCTTTGAATCATTTAATAGCCTTTTTTTGCACATTGTTCCACAGGAAGAGAAAAGATACTGCTCTATGAGGAATCTCTGGTGGCTTCCTAGTCAACCTTCTTGAAATACCTTGTTGTTTTGGGTCATGGCTCTTTAAGTTGGGGTCAGTAGTTTACGATGATAGCTCCTAATATCATAGCATAATAATCATTCCCTAGTAGGCTTTGAGAATTTGTTACACGATCCTTGTGGTCAGGAACAGGTGTAGAAGTGAGGCTGGCTGATCCTGGCAATCTGCAAGACAAGTCGGGAACTTGGCAATCTGAGTGAATGAATGGGATATAGAAAAGCTATGTGCGATGCAACCAGCTACTTCTGTGTAACTAGAGAAGCTAAGCCAATTACTGTGGTCGACATCATCAAATACATATATTTGAACGTTAGTATCTAGGAAGATTGCTGAATCTTTGCTGTCAGACACGGTTGATTAAAGTACAGTCCTGGGTTGAAAGAGAATGGTACAGAAATTATAAATTGCAAGTTTAATCTAAAGCAAATGAAGGCCTGCTTGTCTAATTTTTTAATCAAGGGGAAATATTACAAATATAGACTTTAAGTCGATCCGTGTGCCTATCTGAGTCGTTATGACAAAGTGGGAGATAATCATTTAAAGTGGTAAGAGGAGTGTAAGTTAGTTTCATTTAGTGCTAAGATAGTTGGGAAGTTTGTTAGAAGAAATGATTCTACATCATCTAAATTAATCCTAAGTCCACGAATGCGAATGCAAGCCTCAAGAGAGGAGGCAAGTTGGTTTTGCTTGATTGTGCATCTGGTTTGATCATATTTTTTTGTTATACATACATAAGAAGCCCATCAGCTGACTCTTCATCCACAGAATTGTGACCTTGGGAAAGCCCACTGGAGATGGGTGCAGAGTCCTTTTCCATATATGACATGGCACTACAACCATAATAGCACTACCATACTGTCAGTCAGAATACAGCAGCCAAACAAACTGTCAAACCAGTACCCTCAAACCCATTAGACAAGAGCAGCCCAGTTCAATCGGACTAACATATGTAGTACATCACTCACTCCCAAAATTCCAAGTTTTAGAGGAAGAGAATAAGATGGAAAGTGGGAGAAGGCGTTTATTGCCCTAGTCAGGAAACAAAGCCAAGCAGTTGGTGTCTCTGCTAACTCTGTGATTGCACCTCTGTTCCTGGCTAATAGGCAATAAAGAAGTATGAAAGCTGGTCGATAGGCAGAGCCTACCTACTCTTTAAGCAGTTTAGGTTTGCAAACAGGTAATTTGTTTGAATAACCAATTCTAGAAAGGTTGCTGACCAGAACTGAGGAGCCCGTCGTCCTTCATTTTTCAGTGTCATAACAGCACAGGTTTGATGTCAGAGTTTTCCTTCTAGATAGATAACCTGCTGAGATTTGCAGGTCCTTCAGCACTGGTAGAGGTAGCTCTGCACCTAAGTCCTATACCGGGTATTCCTGCATTCTTGTATGGAAAAATTAATTGAGTTAGTTCTTACAGTAATCAGTATCTACAATAAAGTTTCACTACTCCACTAAGAAGTTAAAATTTAAAAATTGAAGAGAGGTTCCCTCCCATTATAAATGGAAAAAAGGGGATAAACATAAAGCATGGGGTGTAAATATAAGATTAGTATCTATTAGATTCGGAGAAATAAAATGTTTAAAAGGTTGTTAATAAAAACCTCTCAGTAAAATAAGAAAAATAAAAATAAAGAGTTAGAGTATGGTTCAAAATGACATTAGAATAAAAAAACATTCATACAAAATTGTTTGCAACTGAATTCAGATTTAAATATCCCCCACTCCAACCAAAGATCTGATATGCTGTAAAAAAGACAAAGCAATTGAAGTAATTATTTTTGGAGATCTCTTTTTAGAGGTCCTAATTTAGGTAGAAGATTTTTGGGGGAGATCTGATTTTGGGAAGACATTTTTAATGAAAATTGTTTTTCGATTTATACTTAAGTGTGTGTGTGTGTGTGTGTGTGTGTGTGTGAGAGAGAGAGACAGAGAGAGAGAGAGAGAGAGAGAGAGAGAGAGAGAGAGAGAAATATTGGATGATCAACACAAAATAATGAATTCAAAAGCATAAATTCATAAAGGAGATATTTTTTATAGATGTTTAAAATTGAAGTTTACATAGACATTAAAACATATAATGTTTGTTAACATTTTTAGAGTTGTTGTAAAATAAAGGGGATTCATTAGCTAAGTCTGAGTTGATAACCTAAGGCCCATGAATTATTCATGGGTATGAAAAAGCGTAATCTAAACTTGTTGGCTCAATTACACAACTTATATTTGATTAAAAGTAATTAACAAGAATCAATGTTAATTTGTTTTCATTGCTTTAAAAAATGTTCAGTGAAAAAAGTTAGGAAAATTTAAATGAATAAGTTTATACATTTGTTTTTAATGATCAGACAATAATGTGAAAAGGTTGAGTTGTATATATATGTCAGCATACGTATACTTATGGTTGTGTGCATGCGTGAGTAGAAAAAGCTACCCCAAGCCCGACAGAGAGACGGGGATGGAGAAGGGGCTGAGGTTTATTCTATCGTTGATTTTGGCTCAACTATTTATTGAAGAAAAATCTGTCGTTTTATGAATTCAGGGTGGATCAAAACGGAAAATTTTATAAATTCAGAAAAAACGTATTTGATTGGATGAGAGTGTTTTTTTTTTCAAATTTATTTTTACTAGTGCACGTATCAAGATATTTGTGCAGAGATGAGGTTAAGCATTTTCATTATTGGACGCTGAAGTGTAAACTTCGCTAGTTGCACCTATTGCCCTTACATGATTTCTTTTTGTTTCAATTTACAGAAGAATTCGAGAAGCTGAAAGAAAACAAGTGCACTTTTGAAAATCTGGTGACGTCACACTATAATCAGGAAATCCATCAGGTAAGCGAGCATAATTTCTACCAATATCCACAATGAATTATTTGAATTACATACATCTACACTGCATATCAAATTATTAACGAGTTTACATTTTTTTTAATATTTAAGGAACGAGTGAATAAAAATCTATGAAACTTTGAGAAAGTGCTTACAATACTATTCCGCTACTCTAGTCAGAAAATAAAAGGATTTAAAGCAGTATTAGCGAAACTATGGCAGAAGATGGGAATATCTGTTGATTTCAGTGTGTCAAGTTATTAACTAGGTTGAGAAAAAACACAATATACCTATAATTTGTTTATTGAAATAATTTTCAAACAGTAAATGAACTAGGAAAAATGCTTAGAACACAATAATTACATAGCAATTTCTACGTTGACATAATTAGTAGGGGATATGCGATCCTTTTTTATGAATGACTTGTAAAAGACGTTGATCCACAGAATAAGTCAAATTTGTTATTTCGTCAACAGTTATTCCTTGCGATACCTCTTGGAGAGCATCCCACAGCTCATCTTTGCTCTTAAATTGGCGTTGCTTGCATAGAGGCGTCACTTCATGATATTGCAAGGGTTCTCAATTGGGTTCAAATCTGGTGAATTCGCAGGCCACTCCATCTTCTGTAGCCCAGAGAACCCCAGTTGTTGCAAATACTCTTTGTTTTTGTTTGCTGCATGCGAGGGAGCATTATCATGCATAAAAATAATGGTTCTTCTGAACGCCAACCTTTGCTTCTTCAGCCATGGTTCAAAGTGCTCCTTCAGAGAAGCTATGTAAGCATTTGACGTCATTTTTACGCCTTCTGGGACCCTCCATGGGCCAACTAAAGTACCTCCGATAATCGCAGCCCAAATCATTATTCCACCACCACCTTGTTGGCACCTTAAACGCTGATGACGATGTCGTCCATCTAGGACTCATCCCTTGCTCCAGCCATCTGGGCCATCAAGAGTAACACGCACTTCATCCGTGAACGAAACTTTGGAAAAATCCGTTTTCATGTTGTCCTCTGCCCATTTCAATCGGTTTTGTATATGATGTTGCTTTAATGGATGCTTTGTTACAGGCTTAACAGACTTTGCCACTTCTTTCAGAAGGCGACATCGAGTACTTTTGAGACATTCTTCAATCTGACTTGGTCAAAGACTTTTCGACTTGTCTGTCCAAGGTTTTTAACAACTTCACGTTTAATTTGGAGTAGAGAACGGTATGAAACAACTCTAGATTTACCTTTATCAGCTTTCTTACGTACCGTTGTAGGGTCCTTGACAAAGTTCTTCACAGTTTGATGGAACCTTCCTATCATTTTCGATATCGAGGGTAGTTTTACCTTTTGCTAGCTGTTCTGTAATAGTACTCTTTTCAGAATTACTCAAACCACCTTTACGGCATATTTTATTGATGAAAGAAACTGTCTTGTAAATAAGTTGACACACCTAAAATATTGTGGATTCAGCAATTACGATGGCAAGTTGTTTACATTGAGTGGAACAGTACGAAAATTTCACAGTATGCGCAGCTTAGCATTGCCAACGTTTCTGAAGCTTTTGATACGAAACTACCGGTAAGTTTCTGAAACTGGTAAAAAAAATGTTATCTCGTTAATAATTTGACATGCAGTGTATATACAGCTAGTATGTGTACGTTCATATATTTGTATACACAGGATTGATTCCTATATTAATTAACCGTTCATTATGGATTTTGAAACACAATTGCTAGGCGTTAGAGGTTAGTAACATGGGCTATATTTAGTTTATTTTAGTTTTATGCACCAGGGGTTAGAAGGGGTCTGTGTGTACGCTCTTCAGATGTCCCTGTTTATTATGGAATTTCAATAAAAAATATTAGACATTAATTAATAAATATTTACAAATTTAAGTTTTTCCAGAGTATTTTGAAGGGTCTTTAGGGGTTATAATATGGGCAGAAACTTCCATTTTCAGCAAATGATAAGGGCTAAAAATATTTCCTCCATAAAGCTAAGCTAAGTGGCTAACTATTTTCGAGGGCGACCTGAAGGTTCCGTTTTCATTAACTGCCATAGAGGAGGGCGCCACCCCATTTCTAGGATTACTCTGCCTGTCTTTGATCCTTCTCTTATAATGCTGAGTGCTTTGCAAGAGGGTATCAAGTATCTCAAGTACCATTTTTTAAGTCTTTGGAATGACTCCCTCTAGGATTGAACTCCATTCTCCCATCTCATTAGCGAACATTTTTACCATCATACCAAATGAGCCAATAGCATTGATATTTATTTACTTCCTTACGAGACTAAAATGTGACACAAAGTCGTTTTTAATGTAGGGGAAAACTAGCTCCCCAAAAATGGGTACTCTGGAAGTAGGCAAAACTAAAATATGCCTTAGTATAGAAGGGTTTCCCCTTCATGGACAAATTAACTAAAATGTAGCATCAGAACAGATACGGAGGCTAGAACTATTTCTTCCAAAAGCATAAAAAAAAAATCCATTTCACACTATAAAAGAACTAAACACCCTCCCCTCTGAAGTCCAGTATTCAGTCAATCAACACCACAGTAACATACAACACGGTTTAGCAGTTTGAACGACACAAATATACCCCTCACATCAAATAATCACTACTTAAAACAACTTGTGGAAGAAAAAATAGGTTGTTATACAGAATTCAACCTAATGGGTTGAAAAAAAAAAAATACAGAAAAATCTTTATGATGTATGTACCTGTTACGGAACAAAAATGTCATATTCCAAAAATCATATAAATTGATCAAATAGGATTTTTTTTTAATAGAAAATCATTGTTTTTTACGATTTGTAGCAGCTAGTAGTAAATTGTAGCCATTAAAAGGTTGATTTTGATTTCGGTAGTTCGTAATGAGTTGTTTCCTTTTATTTATTAAAAATGGCTGAGTGAGACACATCACCCTCATTTACTCATAAAATTTAATTTTCTTAATTGTCAAGAAGATCAACAGTATTATGTTTCTGAAATTTTTGAGATGAGGATTGATTATTCGTATTATTTGGATTCATTGAACTACTGTTCTCATCTTGTGTGCTATTTTCATAACGTTTCGGTCGATATAACCTCTGACCTTCTTCTTTTATGCTTTGTTTGACAGTAATGTCGAGCTCATGTTCATAGCAAGACTTTTTGATATAAGGATTGTGGAGGGAGTCTGTGGATGCTGGATTTTCCCTCATAAAATGCATAGTGGTCCACTGGTCCACTGCTAGCTTCTTCATTGCCAGTCTACAACACATTACTACACTGTGTCCAGATTTGACTGCAGGAGAGATTCATAGTGTGTTGAATCAGTTCTATTTTTACCTCAAGATACAGCTTGATATCGTCAGCATATTTCAGTACTCCGGCATTGTTAAAGTTGGCATCTATGTGATTAATACATGCAACAAACAGAAGGAACTAAAAATAGATCCTTGTGGTATACCAGATTATATCTTATACAGTGAAGAATGCCGTCTTAGAATGGTGACTATTTCTTATTGACTGCTAATGAAGGATTTCAATCAGCTAAATAGATCATCTTCATACCCATTTATTTTTATTGTTTGCTTGTTTGTGTACAGTCTTGCATGCACATCACCTGACCAATCGTTACCAAACTTGTTTAAAATATGGTTCATGGTCTAAATTAGAACTGCTATAATTTTTGGATATCTAGGTCAAAGGTCAACATCAAAGTCACAGAAAAGCTGTAACCAATGAAGTCCCACATCTTATATGACTTTGACCATGATCTTGAAAAGTTTGGTCACAGTGGAAATTAGGACGGAATTCAACTTCCTCCAAATTACTCCAAATTTTAGGTACTTTTTTTCAAAGACGTATCATAAAATTAGAAAAACAGTAAAGACCACAGGGTGGAATGATAAAGGTATCACCCTAAAGAAAACAACACTACAGCTTTATTTTAAAACTTTTATTGAAAAAAAAAACAATTCGGGTAACCTGATTATGTAGTACAGCTGATATCTATTCAATGTTGTCGCCTTCAGCCTCAATCATCACCTTGATACGGGTTCAGAACTGGAAACAGGCTTTTTCCACAAGCGCTGGCAGGAGGTCAACAAATACTCAGCGGATGGCGACGATCAGGCTAGCTTTGGTGTTATAGGAGGTCATGTTGGTGATGTTCTCGACGGTTGACCAAACGAAGTAGTCCACTGGATTCAGATTGGAGAAGGAGGGGGGGGCAATGAGAGAAGGGTACAAAGTCATAGTATTCCTCCTGAAGCCAAGTCTGGGTCTCTTTGGATTTGTGAGCTGACGCCGAGTCCTGCTACCACACCCAGGGTCTACCAGTGGCCACTTAATTGCACCAGGGCATCACCACACTCTCCAGCACATCCAGGTACACTTTGATGTTAACTTTCAAGCTGACTTCGAAGATGTGAGGTGGTAGGATGTGGCCCTCACTTGAAACCACACCAAAGACCATAACTGTGGCTGGAAACTTTATTTTTATCAGCCTAGGCATGACTCTGTTATTCATGACAACCGAGTCCTGTTGTCATAACTTGGATTGGTAGAGAGCATGAGTTATACAGTGGCGCATCTCCGATTGTGCCACTTTTAGTCATTATAGAAGGCTCCTATCGCTCTTGGGATTTATACACAACTGGCCAACTAATAGATGGTCTGCAACAAAAAAAAAAACTGGTTTTTATCAAACGGAAATGGAATCATGTTTTTTTCTCGAGTGACAATTTTATCGTTCCACCCTGTATATACATGGGGTCTCACGACATTACAACTGTTCAAAATTTACAGTGAGAGTATGCCTTGACCGATTAGAAAATTTTCTACAAGATGTTTGCCAAGAATACTTCCTTAGGAATCCCCAGAAGATCAGAGGCCTAGGGCACACTGTAGAGATAGACGAATCACTCTTCAACAGGAGAAAATATAACGTTGGGCCTTTGGAGGATATGACCCCACTGAGAAGGAAGGGTTTTGGTGATAGTACCAAACTGTAATGCTGAAACCCTCCCTCCTATAATAAACAATTCTATTCTGCTGGGGACCACGATCGGTTGTATCTGGGGACCACGATTGGTTGTATCTGACTGCTGGAAAGACTACAACTAAGTATGGTAAGAAGAGTTCCAGGACCTAACAGTAAACCAAAGTGGAGATGTGGAAGGGAGCAAACAATGCAGCAAAAGAAAAATATGGAATCAGCAGGGAGCTATGAAACAGCTATTCATGTGGAGGCAGAGATTCGTCTCCATCATGAAACATATCGTGGACACTTACCCAGTTGAACAGCTTCTTTCCAATTACTCTAACCTTTTTCATCTCTCTTTGCTATTCAGTCAACCGAAACTCTTCAAAAAAAAAATATAGTTTATCTTTTAATCTTAACAGAAAAATAAAACAAAAAACGGAGTTGATAAAAACAATGTTTCATTTTTATAAAAGAACAAAAAATCCATTAAAACATTTCTTACAACAAAAGTACAAAAAAAAAAAAACAACAAAAATATATTTCTTACAAAATACCGAAAAGCAAAACAAAAATTATTTCTTACAAAAAAGAAAAAAATACCCAAAACACAAAAGAAAATATATTTATTACAAAAAAAACAAACAAATTAAAAACAAAATCAAAAAATATTTCTTACAAAAAAGAAAAAATAATACAATAAAAATATTTCTTATAAGAAAAGAAATAAATACAAAAAAACAACAAAAAACAAAGCAAAAAATATTTCTTACAAAAAAAAAAAAAAAAATGTTTATTCCGAAACTTACTGTAGAGTGTTTTTTTTATTTATTTATAGTATTTTCATTTTTCTTCACTGAAATTACTATGCGATAAATGTTTGAAATATTCCGGCAGTTTATGTAAGCTGCTGGAATATACCGGCGCAATACCCACAGAAAAACAGGTCATTCTCTGCATAAGTACCGAGTTTTATGAACGGATTTGATGCCAAAGTTTAGCTTGATGAAATGAATAGTTTTTAAGTTATAAACATTTCCATGGCATTGCAAGATTTTTGCCCATCTATATGTTAGAAGTATACAATCTCATGGTGGATTTCTTTTCTTGTTTTTAAATGTGCAAACGTGCATGCACATCACGGTGTAAATATGAAGCATGACATATGCAATCTTATATGAAAGTATCTTTTAATAGAACAAGGCCGATAGCCATTAGTCGTGTGGTCTTGTGTAATGAATGAATGCGTGAATGTAGGATTGACATGAAATTCTTAAAGATAAACTAAAATGACCGAAAAATGGGCTGAAATGACTTAAATAAATAAAAAGTAAATGACTTAGAATGACTTTAATGAACTTAAGGATGAATTGAATGA
Source organism: Euprymna scolopes (assembly GCF_053919585.1). NCBI lineage: Eukaryota > Metazoa > Mollusca > Cephalopoda > Sepiida > Sepiolidae > Euprymna > Euprymna scolopes. The sequence goes on from NC_136491.1 coordinate 101,690,785, forward strand.
CCTTAAGAATGATTTGAATGCTTAAAAAATAACTGGAATTCTTCAAAAACAACTTGAATTATCTGGAGAATGACTTGAATGGTTTTGAGACTGACTGGTTGTAAAGTGAGATCATTTTACATTAAATTAATACAGAAAAGTGATCCCCCACTTTATACCTCAAAGTTACAAACATAAGTACAGCATGTAGTAAGATTGGCCAAAAGGCCAAGAAAAGCTTAAAAAGCTAAGAACAGCATCTATTAACAACAGACCTTAACCAAAAAGGCCAAGCACAAAAGTGTTACAGACAGACCGACAGACTGATGGACCGACGGAGTGACTTATAGAGTCGCTTGCACGCGACTAAAAACATAACATATAATAATAAGAACGTTGAAAGGAAACTGGCAATGTACGAATTTAGGTAAATGGTTTCTATTTTTAGATGGAGGGAATTTGGTACAACGTGGCAGCCATTAACGCCGATCCAGGAGAAATGTTGTACATCATCCCAAATCAGAACAGATTGGAAATTTTTACTTGTGAACCAATGTAAGTGATTATTTGCACATCCATTTGTAGCATTTAAACATGTAAATCATGTGAGATTTCGTGTTTGCATGTTTGTAACCTAAAACTCGCAATAACTATCTTTATTTGTCTATCTATCTATCTATCTATCTATCTATCTATCTATCTATCTGGCTAGCTAGCTAGCTAGCTATTATACTATTAGTCTATCTATATAGCTATGTCAGACTGTTTGTCTATCTGTTTGTCATTCTGTATGGCAATCTATCTATCTATCCTATCTATCTATGTGTCTGTCTGTCTGTCTGCATACTTACCTATCTATCTATCTATCTATCTATCTATCTATACTGAGTTCTTGGAAAATCGATGACATCACTTTAAGATTATGTACTATATGTCTAAAGGAGTCTCTTTGTATAAAATGCTAGTTTTTTTTCTAGTTAAATTTGTGGTGGCGATACTACAGACAACAATGAACCTATGTTGACATGGTATGCCCTTTTATCTGTGAGCTGTCGTATTAGTTTCATGTAACTCAAGAAAGCCCATCCTTCCAGGTTATGCCTTCTTTCTTTGAAAAAATGTTAGTTAATTTCTAACTGCCTGAGGCACCCTAACCGAGGGAACGCTTACAGGGCTGTCCAGGCAATTTTTCAGGACTCAGAGCGCACTTGTGGCACTGGCTTATTCTCCTTACCCTCCAGCCTTGTGGCACATAAACTTATTCTTTTTTGCAACATATGTGTTTGTCTTGTCGAGGGCATCACACGAATCAAACAAAATTACCTGAGTTATTTAATTTTTTGGTACTTAACCAAAACCTGATCCAAGGTAGCGTCGATATCTTCCGGCAGTTTATAGTAAGCAGCTGAAAAAGTTGCCTGAAAGTAAATTCAAAACGCTGATAAGTTTAATTATATCAAAGAAATACTTTTAGTTTTAGTTTTTTTCAAGAAAAATATTTTAATTTCTTTTGTAACAAATGTTAAAAAAAAAAAATAAGTTGCTTTTTTTAAAAAACGAAAACATGGTAATAACTATAAACGAAAATCAAATGTTTTTTTCTTTTCATGGAAAGTATCCAAGAATATATATATATATATATATATATATATATATATATATATATATGAGGATCAGCATATATTCCATCCTTCCATACTTTTATTGTCATCGAAATCACCCATTTTTCAATCAAATCGATTGATTGCCTGCTCTAGTTAGTGATCCCCATCCCCCCGGTGTACTGGGAGGAAGCTTCACATGCTTCTCCGTAATGACTTAGTCTACAATACATTTTAGTTTATATTGCACTGTAGAGAACCTTCTCTAGATTTTATAAAATAATTATTTTATATATAATGGCTTGATTTAAAGTTTAAAATGCAAAAGTCAAGTTTCATGGTTCAATTGTGCTCTAAACAGAAACATTCATTTCGAACGTGCCTCTGTCTTATCAAAGAGCCTACTGTTGATTTTATAAAATTATCTTTAAATAATGGCTATAATTAAAGTTAAACGAAAATAAAGTATTATGGTTCTATTATATTCAAAGTAATATATATATATATATATATATATATATATAATTATTTTTAATACCGACAGATGCTAGTATTCATCCTTCTGGAATCATTAGTGCAGGAAGTTATAATTTCAGCTGGTCGTGGGATTCAAACCCCACAACGAAGCTATCTCTGTCTTCATTAGGAACAAACCACAAAACCACCGTCAACCACAACGATATTCCAGTGAAATGAAACACTAATAACGGCATAAACATTATACAAGAACAATCTACAGTAATCAAGCGACTAAAGTGTTACAAGAGAAATAACTGTGATCGTCTGATTGAAACCAATATTTTTTTCAAGAATATCAGAAAAGTGATTTTAGGGTTAGGTGGATGGCCATATTCTACATTCTGTATTTGTGTATCTCCATAAAAATTTGTAATTGTTGCTTTCTTACAGAAACTTTTGCAGTTTTTGCTCTTATTTCTGTCTATGAATTTTCTTTTCCTGACGGGAAACTTAATAATTTCCCACAGCTTGCTGAAGTTCATCTTCGATTTTAAAACAAAATTTTCTTTTTGTTGCAATGAATCAATTCCATTGAAACTTGTTGTCAGTTGGCAGCTGATTAGCTAATTATCTCGGCCTTTTCCGGCTGCTAACCATAAACTGCTGGAAGATGCTAATGCAATCTTAGATCATGTTCTGGATCAGTGTCAATATTTTAATGTTTATTATTTCAGCAATGACACATGCCAGTGGAGTCCTCGCATGCGATGGGTCCAGCTGTGCGATGGAATAGCCGAGTTCATAAAACATGTAATTTCTGCAAACACGACAGCTACAGCGACTCGTAAGTAATATTGGCAAATTCAATTAATAATAAAGACGTTAAACAAAGGGACGCATATGGGAAGCATATAGTCTTTTCACACACACATACTTGCATGTCTCCATTGCTAGTGAGCGATCAAAAAAAAATTTGAAAAAATTTCTATTTATTGTTGTATAGTCTAGTGGCTGTTAAACTCAAGCAAATAACTCATGTATGGAAACACGGTTTTAAAGGTTTTATTCGAGAGAGAAGTATGTTCACAAGGGGAAAGACCAAGATTAACTCCTTATGAAAAAAATGCTACAATTTATTTTTTCTTGCTTAATTTTCTTACTTAGCTTAAAAAATGGGTGACGAATGGACAACGAAATATTCACTTAGATCGCTACACTTTGTTTCAAACATGTGACGCAATTTCCATCTAACAGTTCAACATCTGCTTCTAGCGTGTTTTGTCTAGAGAGCTGACTTCTGAACGCTATTGTCTAACTCGCAGGGTGCACTGGGTCCATCTCTATTCTTTGCCAGGCTGTCCTGACATGTACTTAATAAAACATTCGAAAGTCACACTAGTTAACATAATCAGAAAAAACACACTTTTGCCAATGTTAAAACAATTATATTTATGCCAGTAACATAAAAATCTTGAATTCTGGTGGCGATTAAGTTGCTGAAGGCGTTTTTGATATTGTTTAGGTTTTTGAAGCATTTCTTATGCAGAAAGTTGTTGAGATGCTTGAAAAAGTGATAGTCGGTGGATAAGAGGTCTGGAGAGTATGGCAGATGAGGCAGAGTTTCATAGCCCAATTTGTTCAACTTCTGCAGGGTTGGTTTAGCAACGTGCGGTCAGGCATTTCCGTGGAAGAGGATTGGGCCTTTTCTGTTGTTGAGTGTTGTTGTCAAAATTTCTGATGCATTACAACCATTTGTTGACAGTACTTCGCCACCATAATAATTTCACCTGCATCAAAAAACTGTAATTGATGACACCAGTTACAGACTACCAAACACTCAGCATCATCTTCTTTTGGTGCAAGTCTGGCTTCGGGAAGTGTGCTTCATCAGTGTCTAACCACTGAGCTGAGAATCGTCGGCTGTTGTAAAGAAGCCAGTTTTCATTTCAAGTCACAACCTGATCGAGAAACGGGTCGTTCTTGTTGCATAAAAGAAGGGAAGATGACACTTCATAACAGCATTTCTTTTGGTTGTCGTTCAATTCGTGAAGCAGCCATTTATCAAGATTCTTTGTCTTTCCAATCTCTCTCAAGTCGTTGGAAATCATTGTATACGTTATATCTAATTCAGAAGCAAGTTTTTGAACATCCCCAACTAAATGTATGTATATCCTTATTAAATAAATGGTTCATTCTATATTTTCCAATATATAGTATCTGTAAATTCATTTTCCACTCCTATTGTTTCCTATATATATATATATATATATATATATATATATATATATATATATATATATATATATATCTATAATATAAAGCTGAACGTCTGTGTGTGTGTGTATGGTCACGAATAGGCTCCTATATGGTTGACTATTATAGAAAACTGATCCCATATAATGATAGAAGATGTATCGAGACACAGGAATGGGTATGTTTGATCTGGCATAGTGATGATTCATTAAAATTGTGGGGTCTGCGTACGCACCTGGTCCACAAAGTATGGAAATAAAAAATTTAAAATAAAAAAAAAACGTTTACAAGTGTTTTTGATATAGATGTACATAGTAATACTTTGATAAGTATGTTTTACCTTAAATAGGGATGGTATAATAAAATTGTGGGGTCTGCGTTCGCGCCTGGCCTCCATAGAATGGAAATAGGCACAAACTTTAATAAAGACTTTTCATATCTATCTGCGTAAGTATACTTTGATAATTATGTTTCAGTTTGAAGAAGTATGGTATAATAAAATTATGGGGTGTTCGTTCGCGCCTGACCTCCATAGAATGGAAATATGTCACAAAGTTTTACAAGGTTTTTTAATATAGATCCACAGAATATTGTGATAAGTGTTTCAGTGTGAACAGGTATGGTATAATAAATTATGGGGTTTATCTATTTTATTTTTAATTTAATCATATTTTGCTTTGGCTTTGATACCCCCAAATTCGAAGCTATCTCTTTTCCTTTTCATAACCTATCATACTTTCATAAATCAGAGTCCATTTTCTGTAGGCTGTTTTTGAACCCAGTGAATGTCGGGTACATTTGCTAGTATATATGTGTGTGTGTGTGTGTGTGTGTGTGTGTGTGTGTGTGAGTGAGTGAGAGAGAGAGAGAGAGAGAGAGAGAGAGAGAGAGAGAGAGAGAGTGATATCATGAATAGGCTACATACTCAACATACTCACTGGATCTTAACCTCCCAGATTTTAATCTGTGGAAATTATCTGAAAGATAATGTCTATTAATCTCCCTGACTATTCTTGACTTGAAGAAGGCCACTAGAACCGCTTTTAGCAAATTTTTTTTTTTTTTTTCATTCTATTGTGTTTTAACATAAATTTGGTTTTACTTTCCAGATCTAATTCGAATGGCGTACATCGATGAGATGTCCTTCTTGTTATATGAATGTCACAGTGAAAGTGAAGGGATGTGTGAGGACGGCCATCTTGTATTTAGAATCTATAGTCGGGTGCAAAACATGAGCAGCAAAATTTCCAAGGAGCTTGAAGATTTTCTGCCTTTCTTTTGCCTCAACATTTCTAGACTACAAACAGAAACTAATTTTCCAATCGCAGGTAAGTTCCTCTGGATATGGTCGTTATGAATCATACTCCTCCAAAATAAATTGTTGCAATTTGTTTTATATGGTTTTTTGTTTATTTCTCATTACACTATATATTTCCCACTTATTAAAAATCTCTCTTTTTTTTTTTTTTTTCTTTAATTTTACAGACAACTCGACTATTATGGAAACAGATTTTCCTCAACTATCCGAATGCGCGGTGGAAAACATTACTCATGCTGATGATTTTAATCAAACAAAGGTGAGTGAAATAGATTGCTTGTACCTTGGATCCGAAGTGCGGACTGTATTCGTGTAATAGAGCTACCGATGCTGGCTTAGCAGCAGCCACCATATGCAAATGTTCAAGCCAGCTGCACTATATGACAGTAGAGATAAAAAGGACGCGTGTTCAGAAAAGCAGCTATTCGAGATGTTTGAGACTTGTTCGAGACACAAGAGAGAAGTAATAGACATGTTACACACGTGACCCAAGAGCAATCCGGGAAAGACATGTCCTAAACATGGTCAAACAAAGACAGAGTACCACATGTTCGAGACAGCAAAATCTTGTTAAGCATATTGAAGTGTGAGAAGACTTTTGAACAAGAGATAATGCATTATTGTGGAAGTACATGTAAATAAATGTCTGTTATTTTAATTGAAAAAAGAAAAAGGTGAGTCGAATTCTTTGCTTGTCTTTGTTTCCTTGCGGCTGTCTACATACAACATGTAGGTCCTGAGTGTTGATATGTAAGGACTACATTATTTTAAACTTACTGGTGGGGGTGGGTAACTTCAGCATAGAGCCCAGAAAGATCATGCCTTTCTTGTCTGGTATGCATGAAATCTTCCTTGTTGATCACAGCTATATGTAAAAAATTTTTTATTTACTCTTTTTCACCCTAAACAAGGTATACTACCCCTTAGAATATAAGGAGCTACTATTTGTGATCGTGTCTGTGGAGAGTTGAGCAGTAAGATGTGTGTTCACATTACATTTAAATTTCTACAGGTTAGTACGATCAAGAAAGCAGAAAACAGGGAGGGAATTCTAAAGTCGAACAGTCCAGTAGAAAAAAACTATTAGAGTAGAAGGTTTTCTGACATCTAGAGACCTCAACAGATGGCAAGATTTAAGGTTTTTATTGACAATACTGAAAACAGCAAGGCTCAACAATTGCAGGTGAAGTCGGAGAAAATTTCATCCAGAAGACACAAAAAATATTGTAGAAGCTAACAGAAGCTCGGGCTAATGATGACTCTTTCTGGATTCTCACCAGAGCTCTGTTAGCTGGGTTGCAGCCCTAATATCACTTTTTGCCAAACCTGTCTGTCATTGGTAACCCTGCCTGGAACCGGAACACCAGACAGTATAACTTTGCCCCTATGATGTCGCCACTATCCTTACCTAGATGAGGAAAGGTTCAACTTTAGGGAGGCACTGCTGTTTGTTTTTTGTTTGTTTGTTTATAGAACATCATTCATGATGATGATTAATTTTGTTGGCATTCGTTTTCTCCATATCATTCTATTAAGAATTCTTTCTAGAAAGATATAAAGTACTTATGGGGGGGGGAGGCTACGTGAAAGTTGCCAATGTTCCTAAGTGAAAGTATTTCTGTGGAACAAACTGGATTCGAACTTGGCACACCCAGGTCATCAGCCTGCATCATTAATCATTGAGCCACCTGCTGCTGGATAAAACTGTATTTATATACCTTACTTAGTACTGTTTAATAAATACCTGTCTGACATGGGCGGCTCTGCCAACAACCAGAGTTCCAGATGGTATAATCTGACACTACTATATTGCCACCGTTTCTACCATGATAAGAAATGGTTGGAGTTCTTTTTTAAGAGGGTTAGCTACTGTTGAGCAAATCAGACTTTTGCACAGAGCCCATGAAGATTGCATCTCAGAATTTTCTGCTCTGTCTGAAGTCCTCCTTCTTGGTTATAGTTGTTTAGGTACTAATGCATATTGCGAACCGGATTATGGTAAATGTCTGATAATGCTGGGCCAGAAACTTAAACAAACTGTCGAAATATACCAGGTGCTTGTCAAGTTGATAAGTCAATCAGAATGCAACAACAAATACGATTAGCCTCTAAGAAACTGAACAGACGGCTTTTAATCAATTTGAAGTTATTTATTTGGCAATTAATCTAGCTATGCTGGACAAAGTAGTACAGATACCGGGGCAAATTGCAAAGTACTGTCAGCAGAACAGATTAATAGCATCTGATGAACCGCCCCCTTAAGTAAGACACTTTATCAAATCTCCAATACTAACGATTACTATGATACTATCCCATTTGATTACTGTACACACAATAACCCTTATCCCCGAGTGGCTTCCGGGCCTTGATAAGTGGTGACCTATATGTAAAAAAAAAAAAAAAAATATGAAATAAGGTTCAGGACATGGCCACAAAACAAACAAAAAAAAAAAATCTGAAGAAGAAAATGTGGAGTGGGCTTGGAACTTATCATTACCGATTAGAGAAAGTAACCCCAAATCCTGATCCTAACCATCACCAGCAAAAATTTCGTTTTTTATCATGCAAGAAAAAATGTTTCTACTTATTTATACACACACAGAAAAAAACAATATTTATTCATAAAATTTACTGGAGGTTTTTTTATATGTTATTTTTTTTGCATTTTTTTTTATTATAATTTGTTTCTGAAAATTCTTGTTATTTTCTGTTTCCTCACGTTTTTAAGATTTGCTTGGTGGCGATTGGCCTAGTCTGGCAGTTTACGTCAGGTGCCGGGCAAACCCAAGTAGACATTTATAGAAATCCGGTTTGAATTAGGCACTAGTATCGCTGTTTATTATATCTACATCCAGGGAAAAATAGCTCAGTGATTGCATACGAAGCCAGAGAAGGTTTGGCCCAAAACACACAAACAACTAGTGTTTGCGCATGAACATAAGCAATATTGCAATTATTTTCTTTTTTTTTAATGAAAATCTCTTGAGAAAAGGCATCAAGCAACTTGATATAAGGAACTAAAAAAATAAATACTACTCCAAGATCAAAAACCAACCAAGTGTGAGATGGATAGATTCCTACCCAGAAAACAGCAATTCTTCTTTGTCAGGAACATCACTCATACAAGAGGACAAAATAAGGAAAGTAAAAGTTACGAAGTTGCTGAAAGTAAATCTAAGGTCCCCTTTATACTCTTCTTTCTGAAACATCCTTGCTGGCGAGATACAGAGGTAGAGATGATCAGAGAGTGACAGATACCGTTTTTTACCAGAGCTCCGTTAGCCAAGTTGCCTTGACACTTTAAAGTTGTTCATAGTTAGGAAAAATTAAATTTATGGGGAAGGGGGAAGTTGTTATACTTTTTGCTAGTTTAGTGATTCTCTCCCCTCCATATCGTTCATGATGCTGTCGGTACTAGATTGGGAAGGTCACAATGACCTCCATGAAACATAACAAGAATCCAAAATAAAAAAAAGAAAAGTGATTTTTTTTTTTTTACCACTTCCATAACATTATTATGTCTTTATTTAGAATTGGTTTCACTGTTTTTTTTTTTGTTTTTTTTTTTCAATTTTATTTTATTTACTTTCAAACAGATCCTTGGCTACTGGCACGAAATTGCACGCTCTGGCCTTGAGAAAAACACTTTCCAAAATGTGTCATCCATCCCTGACTCTGCGGTGGTCTATTTTGCTGAAAATGAGCAAGGGCATCTTACTTTTAATTATTTCGCTGCTCTGTAAGTACAAATAGCATTTGGTCTGAAATATATTCTTCACAAAAATTTTCTAATTTAAGGAGGGGGGGGAAGTTAAAAATGAGGTGGCCTCTAATTCTGAACCTATGATGAAATTCTATTAAAAAATCATTAGGTAGATTACTTACCAAAAATAAAATTGAGTTTTTTTCTCGCTCTGGCATTAATAGTAAAAGCCTACTCTTTCTATTTAAAAATTATTAAAATGAATTTCTTAATATACTTAGTCATGGATATGGGAGCGACTTCATGAAATTTACATATTCCTTTGAGAAACGAGCATTTATTTAATTATTCACCTTTTATAGTTTCTTATTAGATGGCTGGTTTCATTTAACTATTATGCTTATTTTTTATGCATAGTCTCTATATGGTGCATAATTGCATAGAATTTAGGATGGAAATTTTCTAGCACACTGACATGTTTTTATCTCTCTCTCTCTCTCTCTCTCTCTCTCTCTCTCTCTCTCTCTATATATATATATATATATATATATATATATATATATATATATATATATAGTAATTTATAAAATATATATGGCGATTAAGCTACACTGAATATTCCATGTTTCATCCACTCTAGGATTCTTCAGGCTGATGAAACACAGAATATTCAGTGTAGCTTAATCACCATATATATTTTATAAATTACTAACTAGCTCTACCTACATATTGACCACTTTTGAAGTAAATACTTAAAGTTTACGCATAAATTTATACTTTTGTATATTAATTTTATGTGAGTAAATGAAGTAGTTATATATATATAGGTTTAAATAAAATACTAGGCGGAAGTTTCTCGAGAGCTCTTTCGGCTATCATCTCGTCAGGAGTAAATCGATAGCAATCTAAATAATATTGCAACGAAAATAAAGAGTTCTATTTATTTTCGTTACAATATTATTTAGATTGCTATCGATTTATTCCTGACGAGATGATAGCCGAAAGAGCTCTCTAGAAACTTCCGCCTAGTATTTTATTTAAAACTATATACAAATTCTGTACCTCTAAACATTTATTTAGTTATATATATATATATATATATATATATATATATATATATATATATATATATATATATATATATATAAATGACATTATCAATGTATGAAAAACGTTTCTACCAAACATCTCTTTGAATATTTGGTCTACAGACTTGAAACCTGATATATAGGGTATTTGGACATCAAAAATAATTTCGATTTGATTTATAGCCAGAAATATAGAAGCTACTGAGGGGGTCAAAATTGAAATTAAAAAAAAGCAGCTGGTCTTGGCAGGAGTAAATCAATTAACTTCTTAGATACATAGATATACATATAGATTTTTAGCTTGAAGTCACATAATTTTTAGCCATTTTTTATCTGTCTGGTGGTAGTTTACAGTGAAGGCTGAAGCCCTAAATAATAACTAAGACTGGTGCACTGAATGTTTTTATTTTGATTCCAGCTGATGGCACTCAAGTCATCTTTTTTTTCTTCAATTTTTGAAATCATTATGATATATATTGGAGACAATCTAAAAATTAATAGAGAATTTACTCTATATTAATAAATACGAAATCTGCATGAATTAAAATATATTTAAGCATATTTTATGACTGGGGAGCAGCGGGTGACCTCCTACACGTGCACACACACACACACACACACACACACACACACACACACACACACACACACACACACACATGCACATTCGCACATGCACACACACGCACTAGTTTAATGTTCATTTTGCATGCTGTCATGCATTAGACGACTTTTAGAAATTAACTTCTAACCTATCTCTGGCCAGGTCTTTATTTATCACTCTTTCTCTCAAGTAGATTCTTATCCCTTTCTCTCATGGTTTCCTAGACCTTCCCCTATGAAATGGACCTGTCTGTCTTATATATATATATATATATATATATATATATATATATATATATATATATATATATAAGAAAAAGAAAATTAAAACTGTAAATTGAACTTTACAGTCAAAATTTATTGTTCGACTGAATACTCCAAAAATTTACAAAGTCCTTATCCACAGAGTTTCAAAGAATGCTATTCTTATTATTCTTCTAATCAGAGGACATAAAGAAATCAGCAAATTATATTTGTAGCAATGCTAGAATTTGCTAGTTAAGGCATTAAGTGAAACCGCAATTTATTGTAGTTATAAATTGCCAAAAAAAAAAAATGAAAAAATATTGGATATGTAAAAAACTAATATAAAAACAAACCGCGCATAATATTTCAGCTTGAATGGAACTCCTCTAGAGTCTGCAAAATAGTTCTTTAGATAGAATGTATTCCAAAATAAGTCCAGCGTGACGATGCATATAATCTGAGTGGAAAGTTTTCAAAAATCCGATTGGAAAGTTTACAAAACAATATATATATATATATAATAAGAGTATATATATATATATATATATATATATATATATATATATATATATATATATATATATATACTCTTATTAGTATTGGCCACAATATATAACCATTTCTGTTAGTTAATGCAACTTTTTCAGTTAGTTAACTCGATTTTTTTCTTATTTCAGGGGAGACAAATGTGTCTCTAATATTTTTGATGGCAAAACTCGTCCACGTTGTGAACAACACTTTGATGGCAACTACATTTCCAGATTCCGTGGTAAATCTTGGGGTAAATAGAAAGATCCATATTTTTGCAAATACATGAAAACATGTACTAATTCGTATGATTGTTTGCAGTAGTTGTAGTAATAGTATCAGTAGTGCTACCTTCTAAAGATTCCTAGAGCCAGATCTCGGTAGGTACTGCCAAACGATTGTGAAGAACAGAGCACACAATCCCGTTACGTCAGACTTGTGTTAACTATAAGACGTATGGAGTAGCAAAAGCGACTTAATGATTTTTTTAAAACCTTTGTTTATCTTCTTCAAACTGAATTAATAATTAATCTTTGTTAGGTTTTAAGATTTACATAGTTTAATGATTAATAATATTATAAATATTTGTATATTACATGTGAAATACGGTTTTACTAAATATGTACGACTGTTCATTTGGTTAATTGTCGGTTTCCATACTTTATTTGGTAAAAAGAGACAAACTAGATATGGTAGTGATCTACAAAAAGTTTAATTTTTGTGCAATATTATTTTTCAATCGATTTTAATCTGGCAATAAAATAGCTGGCAAGAGTCGTGTTTATATTATAACTTAATGTTTAAAAAAATTTAAACACTATTAATTAAAAATCTATGTTGTAACGGAACTTTGTGAAATAATTGAATTTTAATTGTTTTAATCTTTTAAAAAGCAATTAATTTTTAGGAAGTTTCTTTTCCTTACCAATTCAACTGATTATAGTATATATTAATTAGAAAAATCGCTATTTAAAAAAACAAACATAATACTATTAAATTTATATCAATTTTTTAATTGCAACTTCAAGGTAAGTTTTTGTTCAATACCAACTTTTAAAAAATAAATATTATTTACTTATTTGAACTCTCATGAATTAATTTGAATTTCGTGCACAGTGTCTTTTTATACATTTTGGGGTGACTCCAGTGAAGCCACCAGAAAAAGATTTAAGAAATGTGTTTTTCTTCGAGCATTGATTGGACAGAAAGTGGTATGCTTTGTCTTATGTCCACACGAAAAGACTAAGTCTTACTTTTTATTTCCACAGAATTTGCGTGGTTGGCTACGGCAAATGTGTGTGTAACTGAAATGTTATTTATTTTAATGTACGACAAAAGTGTAACTGGAATGTTATTTATTTATTTTAATGTCTCCAGCGTATCGCTACACTATGAACTTATAATAAAGTTACATCGTGTTACATATAGGGGTTTAATTCTGTGGTAAATTTTGGAAGTGCCTACGACTTGAGTTTAAAATTGGTGATTAAACAATTGTTGTCAAATATTACTATCAACAGGATCAAAAATCAAAGGTAATATTTTTGAAAAATTAGACTAGAAAAGGGTTTTTATAGAGTTTGAATATATGTAGGCTGAAATTGTCTGTATTTAGAATTATTTATACAAGAAACAGTCACCGACAGAGAAAACAAACGACTAGGATGAAACATTATATAATTTTTATAAAAGGTGTTTGGGTGGGAGATGGTATTTTTACTATTGCAAACTGTTTCTCTTTCTCTGCTAAAGTTGCTCGAATAATGGTTGGATCTTTTTTGCATTCCAGAAAGTACTTGACTCCGGATGCAGTCCTCAACCTATTACTAGAGTTAGATAAGTCCAAACATGGAATATTGCTGTCACAATTGGAGAAGTGCCACACAGAGCACTCTTTCATTGTATGGATAAGTTTTAAGCTTCTGCATCGTCCTCTGTGTATCACCTTTCACACCCAATTAGTTTTACTCCCAGCTAGCGTTTACATCACAGTAATAGGAGTAGTAGTAATCGTTATCGTAATAGCGGTAGCAGTAGTAGTAGTAGTAGTAGTAGTACTTGTAGTAGTAGTAATTTTAGCAATGATAACAAAATCTTATTAAAATTAAACATCGTCTATAAATATAAATAAATTAACATTAACTAGTTGTACCTTAACGGTAGAGTTTTTACTTACAATTTTTTTTTTTTTTTTTTAACTATGCTGTACGAGGATCAATTGTATACACTTAATTGAACACAAGTTGTTATTTTTTACCAGAAAGGGGGTATTTCATAACTTAACAATCTCAATTCATGATTAAACTCAACAGCATCAATTCCATAGTCTTTGACAGTGTATCCATTATGCCAATCATTCCCTCCTCCAATCTGGCATGTGAATTTTTTTTGTTATAGTTATCTTATTGATTTTTGATTTAAGCTTTCTTCAAGATTATTTATATGGATGATGACAGCAAGATTATGATGTATGCCTGCACCTACCTTTACCCTGATGGCCAGTGCGCCTTTCCCCTGTTACACGTGCTCGGTAAAGAACCCAAATACCCTGAACAAGAACTCAAGATCTTGATAGACAAAGGCTTAAAGAAATCCTGTATTCAAGCGGTTGAATGGACAATGCCTGAATACAAGAGTAAGTGTTGTATAACTTCTTATACTTTAAAACATCTCTCTTTTTCTTCCTATGCTGTCTATTGTGGCTTCAGATAGTGTATTTTGGTGATAGTAACGTCTTGGAAAAGTATTGAGAACAGCGTTAACAATTAATATATATGTAGTTCAATTGGCGAATGAAAAAAATGGATAAATATGAATGTCATGAATGGGTCACCAGTTAGCAAGTGCTAACTTAACAGAATTTTCTGAATGGAAGCTAGAAAACATGAAATAATGAACAAAATATATTTATATATCAACAATTTTACAGAGATGTAAAATATATTTTAGAAGTACAAAGTTTGCTGAGAAGGTTTAAAGAAATAAGTTTGCTTCAAAGTTTCATTGTGTGTGTGTGTGTGTGTGTGTGTGTGTGTGTGTGTTTACTTTCTGGGTGACTGAGTTGTCAGGCTTAATAGAATTTCAGTTTGTGGCACTTCAGTTGCTGTTTCTTGGATAGATGTTGTTGATGCTAAGAGGCGAGGCATAGTGCAAATGTGACACCCAAAAGAACTCTAATCTCAATGACCAAGTCACAGTTTTTTTAAAAGTCTGATATAAGTCTGATTAATTTAACACAGACTTGTTATGCTTTGGAGTTTGAAACGATATTCATTGCTTGAAATATATCGAGTTAACATGTTCCTGTGAAAACTCTAACCCTCTTTTGGATTTGAAGAGGATTCCAAACGCATCTGAAGAAGAAAATCCTTCCCCTTTTGGTGTTTGTTTGAATCGCATTTTGATGTAAAATCCGACGCCCGACTGTCGTTTTAGAGCAACTGACTTTATTAGTGACACCCTCTTCCAGAAGAAAGAAAGAAGTGAAAATAAAAGAAAAAGAAATAGTAAGCTGAATGAACAACAAAAGAAAAAGAATAACTTACATCAGCTCGGTATATTTTCTTGTTCATCTCTCACATTAATCTCTAATCTACCACACTACCTGTCTGCCTGTTTGTCTGTCTGTCTTCCTTTCTCCCTCTCATTACAATTTTGATTTTGCCACCAAGTTTCTGAACCCAAAAGTTTGATAGACAAAGTTCTTTATCTCTACAAATCTACTAACAGATCATCTACGGCATATTGTTGTCATATTTGGACTGATGAATCGCTATCCCATTTGAAGGTTCTTGATAAATTACAAAAACGTATCTGTAATTTGATTGGTCCCTACCCTTTCTTCTTCACTGTAACTCCTCTCTCACAGAAATAATGTTGCTAGTTTCAGTTTTTCCTATGAATACTATTATAGCATGTGTTCTTCAGAATCGTCTGATCTATTCCCTTCTTCCTTTGTTTCAGCTTGTTTGACTCGTTGGTTTAGTGATTTCCAATAATTCACAGTTTTAATACCTCATTTTTATACGGCTTCTTATTCAAGTAGCTGCTTTCAAAGGACTTCGGCGTGTGGAATTTTTAGGGATTAATATTTGGTGCTTTTAAGGCACTCCCTAATAAAATAATTTAACATAATTTTCCGAACAAACAACAAACCACTTCTTAAACTTAACAAGGAAAAGGTTTATTTAAAAAGGCATTAAACTCGGAGGAGGAAAAGAAGGAAGGAAGGAAGGAAGGTTCTGGACTTCACTGCTTACTAGGTAGTTACAACCGGTGGCTGTCGTCTGATACCTAGTAGGAGCAGAGAAGCGAAAGGTCTAGTCCCTTCGAAAGCTGTTGGAGTAAGAGAGAGTTTTTTCTTCTTAGGACCGGAAGCTGTCAGGTCCTTGGGGGTTAAAAATATTAATGCGCTACTCCTCTGATTGGCCAGTGTATGGCCACATCACTCAATCAGGAGGGAATATGTGCAAGAAGAAAGAGGTCTATTTGCGTCTGCTACAAATTCTCTTTCTGTTCATTGCTTTTCTTCTACCTATAGACCTGGTCTTTTCAAGACTAAGGTTAATAGGCATCTCTTTTTTTGTGATAATCATCTTTTGTTCTTGTTAGCTCCTTGCATTAAGTGGTTTCATACCTTGTCTTTAGCGATTTCCATAAAAAAAAAAAAAAACACTTAAAAATCTTGTACTGACGCAGTTGCATGAACAATGTCTGATTATAAAAGTGTTGTATTCTTTGTTTTTCTTTAAAATCACCCTCTCAACCTGACAAAAGGAGTCAATCAAAATTTCAATCTTTTTCAGAAAACTGCACGGATTTCTTTATAAGTGAGCAAAATGAACTCGTCCAGCAGCAATGGGAAACTTCTGACGATCATCCTACATCAAACGAGAGCCATAACTTTACCATTTTGCAACAACCTAACGAGAATGGCACAAAAATAAACCTCCCTTCAGGTGAAACAATTTGTCACTTTCCCATCCTGTTAATTGTTAATTAATGTAGATCATAAAATAATACAAAAAGTGCTCACCTTGATTAAAACAGCAACATTTTGTGTTCATTTGACGAATCTGTGTTTATTGAACTTTTAAATTTTTCCTTCAAATTTAAAATATTTAAACTAAAGAGTTAGAGGTAGATATTTTCGAATTCTAGAAGTAAATCAAAGTTTGTGAGACTTATTATTATTATATCTTCCAACTTTTCAACCTTGAGCCAAGATATACTTACAAAGCTTAAATTTGTCCCCATCAGTTCTAATATATCTTCTGTAAGACGAACATGAGAGAACCCCAGCAGAGCGTTCGATTACTACGAATAATAAAACAATAAGAGCGTAATATTTATTCATATATGTATACCAAATTTCATTAATTTGATGTAAAAATGTCAGCCTGTATTACTTTGATGTGCAAATACTAGACTTCATTAATTTGAAATTAAAAATGACAGATCTCATTAATTTAATCTAAAAAGTACCATATTTCATTGTTGCCAAATTTAATTAAGGCCAGATTTAATTAAGGCCAGATTTAATTAAGTTCATGTAAAAATACCAGAATTAATTTAATCGAAAAATACCAAACTTCATTAATTTGAAGTTAAAGTTGCCCAACTTTATAAATTTTATCTTAAAAATACCAAACTTCATTAATTTGATGTAAAAAAAAATGGCAGCTTTTATAAATTTAATGTAAAAATACCAAATTTCATTAATTTCAAATTAAAAATGCCAGCTTTGATATTTTTATTTTAAATTTATACGACTTCATTAATTTGATATAAAAATGACATGCTTCATTAATTTAGTCTTAAAAATTGCAAGCTTTCATTTAATTGACATAATAGATGTTAGATTTAATTTACCTATCAGATAATTGCATATTAACTTGATTGCCCTTTAATATGTGTTATCCTCCAAGTATACTAACTTGTTTGTAAGATTAAAAATAAAAGAAGTCTAATGACTGCATTATTTTTTATATTTTTTCAGATGCAGTCGAAGTTCCAAATAAATAACCAGGTAAAATCTGTAACTCAGCATCATTGTTATTACCTATCTACCTACAACTGTAAACTAGTATGTTAATTAAAATATATTTTAACGAATGTTTCGTTTATATTTACTTCCTTTACATATCGTCTTTACATATTCGCCTGTTATATAAAACCTTTCCAAGGCATTTGGTTTTGGTTTTACTTATGCCTGCTACCTTTGTACTTTAGGTCTTCTTGACAGCCCGACTGGAGGACCCAATCAAAATGCCTTTACTGCAGGGCTACTTTCTTGTTGATTTCAACTTACTCATCTTCAAATTCAATGTAAAACATTTCTTGACATTAATCGCCCCGTAAGCAATTAAACACACTTCATGTCATTGATCAGTGTTAGTACACCCATAGTGTTTCTCATCTTTCGATTGACAATCATTCTGACTTATTAATCATTATTCTCGAGTGGTTCTTGACCTTGATAATTAGTGACCTACGGATACAAAAACCATACATATTTTCTTTGAAAAAATAACAAAAAAAAAAAAAAAAGAAAGGAAAAATGTGCATGTGAGGGAAGAACTCAAATAGAACTTAAAAGATTTCCAGGCAACGCTGTTTGGGTGAAGATATTTTTTCGTGTACTAAGTCACAACTTGTCAAGGGCAAAAGGTCATTCGAGGATAAAGGTTAGGTGAACGGTAATCCAACATCATGAGGGTTGGTAATGATGGTTGAAACTGGGCAGAATTTGATTATTTAAGAGGACGTCTCAACAGGAATTTGTTAACATTGGACTTGAAAATGACCATCATGTTGCAATCAGCTGGGAAGCAGTCCTACGGATTTGTGTTCCAGAGACAGGTAGTTCTTGGAAAGAAACTTTGCTCATGGAAATTCCATTTAGTTTTAAGTACACAGAGGAAGAAAGTAAAATTATTTACAATAGTTGTACCTAAGCGAGTTTTTGTTGTGAATGTTTTACAAGATAGATCATAGATTAGAGCTCAGTCGAACACCTGTTATGAAAATAACAACAATGTAGAGAAAGGTTAGCAACCTTTCTTCTGTGAGAAAGATGCTGTATGGAAGAGAAGAGGACATTTCTCCACTAGATTTCAAAGTCGGTTTTGTACTCCATCAAATCCGTAAAGGATACCTTGAGTTAATGATGAATAAGAGTACAAAGGGCATAAATAGTGATGCTAATAAGTGTAAGAATTCAGTTAATTGTCATAATATATGTCAGATTTCATTGACTTACTGTAGATAATTCCTATCAGATAACTACATATTAGCTTACTTGATCTTTAATATACGTCATCTTGTTTAGCATGTTTGTAATATTAATTTGAAATTAAAAGATTCCCAGACAACGCCAGATCGGGATAGTTAGTAATGAATAAGACTGCAGAGAGCAAAAAATAGCAGAAAAGCTTGCTCGAGTCTACAGGAACCTCCATACACTGTCACTGTTTTTGGGGTGCAAGTTCATAATTCTCCCCTCCCCCATGAAAATGCAAAAATACTAAAAATAAAGAAAAATCTTTATTGCGTATGTACCCGTGACGGAAAGTGAATATCACGCAAATTAATCAAGTTTATTCATTCTTTTGTGGGCTGTTGTCCTCATCCTCACAGTTCTTGTTTCATCACGTTTTTGCCAACTCATTCTCTGGCCTGCTTCAGGTGACTAACTGTGACGTGATAGGAATACTGATTTTTTTAACTGTATCCCCAGTAATTACTACTTCTTTCCTATAGTTGTTCTTGTCTCACCACGTTTTTGACCAACTAATCCTCTGGCCTACTTGGGTAGGATTGAAACCGCTATCTTCAGACAATGCTCACCTGGAACCGTGGTGAAACAATAACTATGAGGATGAGAATAACAGTCTGCAAAAAAAATGAATACACAAATTATGAAGACTCTTCTCAAAGGATTCAAAAAACAAAAGTAATATATATATATATATATATATATATATATATATATATATATATATAATTAATCAAGTAGTTTTATTAAAAACAAACAAAAAAAAACCCTCAAATATTATGGTTAAACAGTGATCAATAATCTATCGATGCCATTTTGCAGGGTAAGGGAAATAATTTGAAATAATTCAAACTTTTGTTAGATTTTAAAAAGCCATTTTCAACAGAGAGTGAGGGAAAAACTTTGCTTAAAAAATCATTTATATAAAAATAAAACTACTTAATCAATTTACATGGTTTTTGGTGTATGATATTTTATTTCCACCATGTGGTTGTGGGCAAGTGTATAGGTAGCATTGAAGCTTTTCTCTGTCCAATCATGGACGTTGTCAGCCCACTCCTTCTTCTGCCTGCCCTGTCTTCTCTCCTGAACTATTCTTTGCAGAATGGTCTTTGCAAGTCCTTCTAAGCATGTTACGTGCCCATACCATCTGAGTTTCCTCTTTTTCACCTTGATCAGTAGATCTTCATAGTGACACACTTTTTGAGTGAAATTTCTGCGAACTTCATTGTTGTTGACATGGTTCTTGTACGAGATGGCAAAGAGTACATCATAAAAATTTGTCTTTATTTTTATTCTTTTTAGGGGTGGGGTGGTGTTATGGACCAGCACCCTGTTTTGAAATAAATTTCTCGTTTTTTATTTTTTTATCTTTTCAGTTCAACATGATTCCACTAAGAGTGACAGCGACAAAAGAAGCCAGCATCTTTGAAAACAGCTTATATTTCATGTTCCAAGGTCTAACTGGTTCTCTTCTAGATCAGTGACTACTCCAAGATATACTGTTTATGTTATGCTTAGGAATACAAATGAATTGTAAATCCCGATGGCCACAAAGAAATAAGAAGCAGCACCAACAAATCAATACACGAAACATTAAATTCACACATTAACTGACTGATAGAAACGGTGAAAAATATTGACAGAAATGCTAAATAAATTAGGTTTAGCAGTTAGTGTAAGCATGATCGGAATAGATAAATGTTTATCAAAGTCTGAAATGATATAAAATAGATTTCTGTGTGTCTTGATTCAGGGAAAACTTTTCATGGATATAACAAGACGCCCTGCATCTACAGTTGCTGATCCTGTGCAGTCCTAGGAGGTTCACCTTCCCAGGTTTTGCCTTCTCCCTTCAAGAAGGGGGTTAGTTTATTGCTAATCGCCTGGAACTCTCCTACCAAGGAATGCCAAGAGGGCTGGCCAGGCATTTTTTTGCAAGTCACAGTGATCTTTCTCTAAGTGTCTCACTTTTCAACTCTTGTGTTTCATCTTCCCGCTGGGAGAGGGAGTTAATAATTCGTCTCTAATCTATTGTAGTGTTATCTGACAGTTAATAGGGATAAACGCCCCCCCCCTAAAAAAAAACAATATTAAAAGTCAATTATATATATTAAAAATCAATTATATATATATATATATATATATATATATATATATATATATATATATATATATATGCTCTACTTTCTATTGTGTCTGTGTTAAGCTTTTTTTATTTGGTTGGGATTAATATTTATATTACATTGAAGTTTACCTTTGATTATACCGGGTAAACATTTAATTTCCGCTGTATTGATTGTTTATATATATATATATACTAGCGGGTCGGCAGGGGGGGGGCACCTGGGTTTGCCCGGGCATAAAATACACTTAAATATGATATTTTAATTTGTCCAGATATCGTATGTATTATTATAGAGTCGTGATTTCAAAAGTAAAATAAAAGTATTTAGGAGCTAATCAGCTAGAATCGAAACCGAAACTGTAGCCTTCAAAACTGGTGACGTTACCACTAGTGCCACTGTACCAACATGATACGCATATAAACCTAAAAGAAATTAAAAATAAACAAAGATGAATGTACAAAATATTACACGATTTTTTTTTCAATTCTGACCCATTTTTGACCCCTTAAAAACAGTTTTAACCAGCTAAAGACCCATAAAAAGACGGCTCATAAAAAAATCCAATCATTTGAGCCCCCTAGCGCCGCTCTGCGACTTTTAGTTTAGGAAGAGATAGTGTGGAAAATATGGAGACAGACTGTCAGACAGACCGATAGACAGATAGACATATAGCCGTTTATATATTAGATTTGTGTGTGTGTGTGTGTGTGTTTATTTATTTTTACTCATAACAAATAACAATACACTGATATGGTACATTCTGGAAGTAATGGGGCATTTGTCACGTCATAAGAATCTAATCTAATAAAGATATCTTATCAGCTTTTGAAAGTCAGACCAAAATAGCATTTAAGCTGACAAATAAAACTTTATTTCCATGTAGCAAATTCTTATTTTTTATTATTATACTATGTTAATGGCAATATAATAACATGCTAAGCTACAATTTTTAAAAAAAATATTTGACCCGGCCAAGACGAGTGCAAATACAATGCCTGTTAAACTAATCACTTATAAATTAAAATTAGTAAGCGAGATAACTAGTCGTAAATTAAAAAAAAATAACATAGTAGTTGTTGACGTTAAGTTTTAAAATATGCAAACAAATAAAAATTAAAAAATAAATTGACTTTACTGCCTCTCGGATAACGCCAGATAGGTACATATAGTATGATATAAAAAACAAACACATTACTCCATATCGCGGCCGTGTAAAATTTGAATTTAAAATGTCAGTTATTCACCTTGGGCTTCTAGGAGTAAGGGAAATAACTCTAACATATAACATAATTTCTCCTTAAGGGAGATAACTATTGTCGCCTTTACATCTCGTTAACAGCATAATGGTTCATTTGCAGTGCCTGACCAAATATAACAGTATTTCTCGGAGGAGTCTGTATTCTAGAAAAGATCAGTTAATAATACAACATCAGAATGATTCTTGAATCGTTGCTTGTAAAATGTGGCTCCATTGACCTTTAAATTTTTTATTCCAAAATTGAGAGAGATCCTCACAAAACGGTAGAACAACACTTATATATACACATTTATAATCAATATATTTGAAGAATAAAAACGAAATATATTTTTTGTCTCTGATGTTTATTTTATTGTTATTAATGCCCAAAAAACACATACGCACACACCAAAAGGTTTGAGTGTGATGTGATGCCTGTTCAAGCTTAATGCGTGGCTATTTTCTAATGCTAAAAGGGCGCTCGTGCCTGATAATTTACATAGCACTAAAATTCTAATATATCTTGCTTGATCTTTTGCAGATTGAACGTTCTAGATGATAAAAGGAAGGACGAATGAGACGAGAAATGATAGAAGGAGGGAAATAGAAAGTGTAGTATTAGTAGCAGTAGAAGGGGAGAGTAAGAGTGTTGCATAGGGGTGTTATATTGGGGAGACATATATCGGGTACATTTTAAAGAGAAACGGGGACAGTCATTTCTTATGATGGAGAGGGGGAGGGGGACACATTCATTACTTAGAAGATTTATATGCAAAGTTCATTATAACGATGAGTGGACACAATGTTCATATAAAGGATGTTTCAGATTACGTTTAATTGTTGAAGAATGACACAAAACGAAGACGCAGTTACAAAATATGATGTGTTCTTTTATTACATTCGGCTGGGCGCAATGATGATTGGTTCCAGGAATTCAAAGCCGACTACATGATTAAAACTTTCTAACCCTTCGTTTCCAAAGGGGGATCCTCCTCTGATTTGATCCGGACTCGACTGCCTCCTGTCTCCCGTCTGTCCAACTCTGTCTAATCTCTTAAAACTAGCAAACTTTATTGAGAATTAATTTTCTGCTATGACGTCATGCACATGTCCAAGAACGTGCTCGACTCAGGTGGCCTGAACTCACGTGGCTTAAACATGCATGGTTCGCACATGTCCAACCCATTTCTGCAGACAAAGAATTCTTCTAACCTATTTTCGACCTAACTTATTTTTCAATATGTTTTTAATTTTCTATTGTTCGTTCTTCTAACTGACCTTATTTTGATTCAGTTTTCATAAAAAGAATTGAATAATTAAATTCCTTTTCAAACAACATATCTAAACTATTTAATGTGAAAACTGAACAATGCAAAAATTCCATTTCTGACTCTATTCCTGAACCTTGGGGTCAAATTAAAAAAAAAAAAATTACCTCTGCGGTCTCTACCAAATTACTCAGCCAATTTTTGGTCTAAGCATTTAAAATTTTACATAAAGTGTATTAAGACATAGGGCAAATCGGTAGTTGGTCGAAAATTTGGCTGCCAAGTGGTCAAAGTTAAAAATATTTGACCTTTGCAGCAAACTATTAAGCCAATTTTGGGTCTAAACAGTTAAAATTTTACATAAAGGGTTTTTAGACATGCAAGAAGCTTTTTAATCAGTTCTTGGGCGAAATTTTGGCTGCCAAGAGGTCAAAGTTGAAAGAGTTGACGTTTGCTGACTCTAAAAAATTCCTCCACCAATTTTAGATGTAAGTTACTTGGACATGAATCGAAGTTTTTAATATATATATATATACATATGCACAGTACATAGAGGCCGAGAAAAGCCGGGCTGAACTGCTAGTCATAAATATAACTATACTCAACCATTGTTTTGGTATAGCGCACTCATTCTAAATCATCATAACTTTTGCTCGTTCTTAAGGGCTAAGATTATTTAAGTTTATTATTATTTAGTTTATATTATTATCATAAATTTGCTTTGGATGTTAACTTTCTAAAAAGAAAATTATTCCCGTTAATATAAAAGTCAACATATTTTTTTATCCTTTATCGTTAATCCAAGAATAAAACAAAGAGATTCTATTTTTTTATTATTTATTTTGCATGATTATACGGCATCACTATGGGAAAAATGATTTTTATTTTAGATTTTACACTAGATGTCATTTTATTATTTAGATATAACGTAAAAGGGTCACTTAGTTCTTGACTACATAGCATTGGACAGAACAAGTAATCATTTTTTGTGTATATTTCTAAAATGTTATTCATCTTTTAGTTAACTTTTTAAAGAATTACTAGTACGTTTTATGTTATTTCGATTCTCCAAACTCAATTTAGGGTTAATTAACATTTTCCGGGATAACCAACAAAACAAAAAGTCTCATAGTGACATTTATTGGATGGGTTTCTACCAGTATTTTGTTTATTTTTTCGATTTTTGATCGATTATTGATTCCCCAGATTACTGTCTAATGTCAGCCATTTTTTTTTGTTCCAGCTTATATCTCGCACTATTGTTTTAAAGTAAATAAACGCTTTAAAATAAGTTAAAACGCAAAAAAAACACTTAGCCACGTAGATCTTTCCTTTCGTAATATTATTACTAATACTTATTTGTTATTTTTTCCCCGATTTTTCATTTTCCAGGCTATATTGGAAAATATCCTGGTTAATGTTGGGTTTATGAAGAGCTTCTCTTTTGTATTACATTCAGCAAAAGAAGGATCACTCAACAAAACATGCCATTCATTAACCTCAACACTAACTCTAAGTCTGACAATACAATCACCGGATTACAATTTAATAGTAGAGCTGAAAAGATACTTATTCTTTAAAGCGAGTAGTTATTCTAAACATTAAAAAAAATGGTTAACTGTTCTAAGAATGTTTGTTACTCAAGACTTGGGTGATAACTTTATGTTAAACTCATATAGTAAAATAAACCTTATCCTCAAAGTTGAAAATATTTTATTTATTTATTATATTATCAATTCCAGGCATTTTTAGGATCCTGACATGTAATCTCTCTCTCTCTCTCTCTCTCTCTCTCACACACACACACACACACACACACACACACACACACACACACACACACACACACACACACACACACACACACACACTCTCTCTCTCTCTCTCTCTCATGTTCATTTTTTTTTATAAGTCTATTGTCTATTGGGTCGCAGAATCGTAATAAGACTCAAAGTACAAAATGAGGGCAATTTCAAAGTGAAGTCTTGTCAGTTTCCAGTGTTCCACGACACGCCTCTGCTGTATAAAATAGTGAATTAACCTTCACTTGGTTCGGCGGCGCATCTCTGTTGTATAAAAGAATGTTTAACTTCTGGGCTAGTCAGTTTGGGCCTGTCGCTGTGAAATAGACTTTCTTTTTAAACATTAAAAAAATCACAACACGACAAGCAATTAACGTATGCAAAGCAAATGTATTTTGGGGGCTTTGAAGAAATTAAAAAAAAAAAAAAACTTTGGTATAATAATCGTAGTCATGCATAAGAATCCGTACATTTTTTCGGGGGGGGGGGGGTTATCGTCGTGTTAACGATTTTTTTTTGTTGCATTAGAAGGGATTGGAAGAAAAAAACGTTAGGGTAAAACTGTAATGTTTGCATGCAGTAATGTTCGCGTCCTTGTATCTAGGTTGTGAGTTGGGCTGTCGTTTTCACTTCTGTAAGCTCTTTCTTTTTTTAAAAAAAATCTTAACAAGAGAAAACTATCTCTCTGGCACACAAATTGCGATTTGGTTTTGACAGGGATTAGTTAATTGGCCAGAATATTCTGACGTGCTGGGAGGGAATCCTAATTAGACGCTTCGAGTCTCTGGCTCGTTCTCTCGTTTAGCATTTTCTAGTTCTCGTTCTGTTCTCATGATTTTTGGCGGAGTTGTGCCCTTTCCGATATTTGTAATCCGAAGGGTCGAGCTTCAAAACGATACCAATCTCGTGAAAATCCGTCGCCTGTGTCGAAAGTTTTAGGCAGACATACATACATACATACATACATACATACATACATACATACATACATACATACATACATTTAAACTGACAGGTGAGATTTATATTATAGATGTATATAAAAAGGTAAATAGAAATGGTTTAAAGTTATACCTTGTCGGATTTACAATAGCCCCTATGTTCAATCTTCGACCAAACAGGCGTGATTATTCGCCGTCAATTTTCACTTCAGCCTGAGAATCTCGAATGTTCGTGATCTACCATGTTTATGAAATTATTAAAGTCCATGAATAAAACTGGGAAATGCGCATTTAATCATCCTAGTGAAGAAATAATATTTGTGTAATAGTGAAGCCGTTGGCTGGAAATCTTTCGTGACTGAGGAAATCGTTATGATTAACATATTTTATAAAGAAAACCCCGCGGATGAAGTATACCAAAGGGTAAAAATTTTGTGAGCAAGAAATATGAGCTTTATTAATAAAGGATTGAGTAATTTGTCCGTGTGCAGTTTGAAATTTACATTCTTACGTCCTGTAACAGAGCCCGACGTTTACACAAACGCTGTTGATTCTGGTTTGTTTTTGCTGTGTCAGCCATTTTATATTGACTTTCTAGAATGCATACGCAAATAGACAAAAATATAGTCCCATGGATTTGTGTGTAAAAACATCGCCTCGCAACCACGATTCTATGCACGGTAGAACTGCGTAGGTGAACGCTGACAAAATCAAATTATAAATTTGGGCCGAATAGATTCTTCTGATTACGTGACGAGCAGCTTTATTTAACCGGTCACTACAACTATAAAAAACAAAATACCACGGAGCTGCTTCCCAGCTGATTATAACATAGTCGTTTTCAAGTCCAACGTGAACGGGTTCTTGAAAACATGTTCTCTGAAATAAATTATCAAATTTTTATTACGGTATTTAGTAACCCTTAATCTTGAGTAGCCTCCGGGCCTTGATAAGTGGTTACTATATGATGTAAAAAAGCAAAAACAAAGAAAAAACAAGAAAAACAAAACAAAACAAAAGAAAAACATTGGGTTAAAGATAAAAATATGACAATATTAACATATTGGAACATTGTGTATCTGGCCTTATCAGGGCGACTTGGACAACAACAGCGTTTTGAATATTACCAAAAACCACAAACGCATTTAATATAACTGTATGTTTTAACAAAGCCAGATGAGAACAGTAGTTTGAAAGAAGCCAAATAATATGACTTTTTTTTAAATCATACAACACGTGAAAGCATGTGCAATACCCTGCTCTCATCAGCTGTCAACCAGAGTGATAACACAGTTTCGGTAGCCCAAGACAGGACTGCCACTTCTGGTGGCACCAGCAGTTATGAGAATTAAGAACTTAGCCGCCGAGCAGGGTATTAATAAAAAAGACAACAAGAAAGAAACTTAATCAACTAGAAAAGAAGAGAAAAAATATATAGTAAAAATACCGTCTTTTTATGAAGTCTTTCAGGTGCCGGTTGTCCTACTGAATGTATCCGATCAAAGCCCTTCGAATTTGCGACCGTTACAAACGCCACGTTTGGAATTGTGGTAAAAAAAAAAAAATCAAGAGAAAGAAGAGAGAGAAAAAAAAAGAAAAAAGAAAGAAAGAAAAAACTAACATTGAACGTGCGAAACAAAATAATCAACAATCAATCTTAAAACATAAAGAATGACTTGTAAAAGTTGTAAGCAATAAAAACAGGAGTTGCATGTTTTGCTTCGAAACAAAATCTTCATCCTCGTGTTTCTGAAGGGTTGAAATTTCTGTATACAGAGCAATAATTTTTGGCTTGCATTGTTTGCATTGCGCTCTTAAAATTTTCAATTCTTTTCTCTCATCATGTTTCGCGTCCCGCATGATTAATGCCAAGCTTCTGCCATCCAAAACTTAGATTAGTTCTGCAATTATGTCCACATTTCTCTGCGGATCAACATCATCTTTCTTTTTTAACTCGGCTTTAAGTTTTAGCATGTGTAGATGCCCCATGGATTTAATTTCAAACATCTCATAATTGTTTTCATCGCCATCAAACATTAATTGAAACGTGTTGGTTCCATAACCTGTTGGACTAAATATGTTTGAATATATATATATATATATATATATATATATATATATATATATATATATATATATATATATATATATATATATATATATATATATACAATCTGAGGTTATTGTTTTCCAGAGGTTAAGTAACCAATGAAGTGTAACGAGGTTAATACAAGAGTGCTCAATACCGAAGTACAGCAGGGTATACTCTTAATTTGTTTTTACATAAGCAGTAATATGTTGCACACAGTCATGAGCATGTTTCGGTCAGCTAGCTTCTAGTAACTAGAGACCTCTTTAGGCGATACAGCTTATACGAAAGCAAATTTTGCAATGAAATTATCATGTCTTCTTCGTCACAGTTTTTGTTTCCTTCATTCCATTCGTGTCATTATTTTCTTTTGTAATGGAATTAGGATATATATATCCTAGTCCTCTACAGGAAAATGGTGACCCCGTTATTTTAAAATGAAATGGATGAGTTTGAAGGAAACAAAAACTCAATTGCTGGATAAGATAAACGTGTCGTTTATTTACTGTTGAAAGAATGAATGTTTTAGATATAACACGTGTTCACGTCTGCGTTCGGGTGTAACCATCGTTTGTTGCGGGACTGGTGGTGTAGAAAGAAAAGGAAATGTGTTCATCTCACGTTCGGGTCACTATCGTTTGTTCGCGCGTGGGAAGAGAAGTGAGTAATGTAGTGGAAATGGGAATGATAGTCCAGCGTGTAGACAAAGACAAAGATAGAGGGTTGATATCAGTAAAACTGTGTGCCATGTCAGCAGTCAGCTACGTGAAGGTATCCTCAGGGACAAGTTGTATATATATAGAGAGAGAAAGAGCGAGAATGTCAATCCAGTTCATGGAGAGAGAAGCGTATAAAGTGTACGTACGGTCTGTTAGCTTTTTGCCCCACATATAGTAGCAAGTGGTGTGAGGCACGTGAGCGCGCCTTCTGAAAGGGAGGCGGCTGGTTCGTCGAACCTCTCAGCTCGAGAGCTGGTCCGAAAAGGAAGATGCTGCTTATTGCTCTTGCTTTTATAATTGTTTCCGGTGGTCTTTTGCGCACGTGTGGATTTCCTTTGAAAGGGGAAGTGACGTTGTCCTTGTGTGCGTACGTGTGCGCGTATGTGAGTACATGTGTGTACGCTAGCGTGTGTGTGTGCTTACACGTGAATGTGAGTATATATACGTGAATATATGTACGTGTGTGTGGACGTTCGCGCGTATATTTGTGTGCGTGTATGTATACGATGAGTAATATAGCTTGAGATGTGAACGCGTGTTTTTGTGTGAGACTAGGAAAGGCTCCCACAAAACATGACATTTTTTTTTCTTGATTACTAGATTTAAAAAGTTATTCTCGTAAATTATCTAATAATTCAATAATATCGTAAAAATTGAATTTAACTTGAAAATCCTATGCAAAAATAACTTTTTAAATTTAGTATTCAAGTTTTTACTTGATTAAATAATTCGAAAAAAAAATGACATTTGCCTTAATTTAATTATTTTTTATTGTGCAATAATTCATATCAGTTTGAAATATGTTCAACATAAAATCGAAAACATTGTTAAGAACCGCCTTGATACAATGAATAAATAAATAAAAAAGAAAAAAAAGAAAAAAGTCCACTGATGTCGGTACTACAAATTCGGGATAGGGGCAAATTAAGCGAGAGAAAAAAAAAAAAAAAGAAGAAAAAAAAGAAAGTAGAATCAGGGAGACCACCCCCACCGCTACATGAAACAAATTAACGCTATAAAACTTTGTCACTTTAAATAAAGCGGGTTAAATGTTATATTTAATAAAAATGACAACGTCGAAAAAATGTAGTCGAAAAACAACTTAACGTCCCAAATTTTCGCATGAAAAACTGAACGAACATCCTAGTAAAATGGAGTTATCTCCCTCAGCAGAATGACGACGATTGTAAAAGCGCCAACGAAGATGGCTGCGTTCGTTCCACAGATACGATATTTAGAGAACTTAAAATAAAAGTTATAAATCATTTACTAAATATTATTTTTTTTTAACAAATAGGTCTCAAATGAATAGGTAAGCAAAATCATTTAAAAAAAAATTTTTTTTTTACTTATTTCACAACGATGTTGCTTTAAAAAAAACACGGGTTTTTTTTTACTGTACACATAGATTCGAAAACGTTGTCAAAAAGCAAATATATAACAAATAAATGTAATCAAAAGCAAGATAAGTTACTTTTCTACCTAACTGGATAGTTTTTTTAGTGTTTTAATTAATGTAACATGTTTATTTAGCTCGAAAAACATAATTTTTACCGATGTATTAGAAAACATAAAAATGGCGCCCAACTCTCTCTTTGACACGGTAAATTTGGGAAAAGGAGTTAAATAAATAAATAAATAAATAAATAAATAAAACTACACAAAATACCGTTAGAAACTCGCTCAATATGTGTTACCGTGACATAGGCTGACGTATATTCGGTGGGTTTTTAACAGTATTTTGTATATATTTTTTATTTTTAATTCCTTTTCTAAAACTTACCGTGTCAGAGAGAGAGAGAGAGAGAGAGAGAGAGAGAGAGAGAGAGAGAGAGAGAGAGAGAGAGAGAGAGAGAGAGAGAGAGAGAGTCGGGCGCCATTTTTAATTTTCCAATACATCGGTAAACATTATGTTTTTCGAGCTGAATAAACATGTTACATTAAATAAAAGCGCTAAAAAATTATCCAGTTAGGTAGAAAAGTAACTTATCTTGCCTTTGATAAAATTTATTTGTTATATATATTTTTTGACAACTTTTTCGAATCTATGTGTACAGTAATACAAACTCAAAATTTATGTTTTTCGTACCAATTTATGTAATGATTATATATCAAAGTTACATTAATGCGAGGAATACATACAGTCACACGAGATCCTGTTTGATATCTTTGTTATTATGATGATGATCGAGTTCAATGATACTTTATAGTGAGATAGAGTTATCTCCCTTAAATAAATAAAACATGGTGCATGGGAGATAACTCTGTTTAAACTTAATAGCATCATTCAACGTAATATTATAAATTTCATGAATACGAATTTTAACATTTAATTATTATTATTTTTTAATTGATAGATGAATAAATAAACGTCAAGTTAATACACAAATAATAATAATAATAATAATAATAATAATAATAATAATAATAATAATAATACGAATTGAATTTATTTTACATTCAAAATGATTCAAATCAAAGACTGCATGCTAGCGATTCTTTATCGATATGCAATCGGTACGTCCACCCCTAACAAGCAAGCATATCACCACTTTGACGTAAGGGGCTACTATTTGGGACCATGCCTAAGATAGATTAACAAGATGTTGGTTTACGTTACATTTAAACTTCTGGATATCAGTACAGCCAGGAAAACAGGTAATAGGAAGGGAATTCCAAAATCTAGCTGTTCGATGGAAGAAACTGTTAGAATAGAAAGCTTTCTGGCATTTACCGACTATTTTTTTTAATGAAAGGCATATCAAGTCTGTTGCCGGGCCGCTGGGAAAGTGGTAGGATCCTTCTACCGCTCAAGAAGATATCTCACTACTGATGCAATTCTCTATCTGTATAAAAGCCAAGTACGTCCAAAGATGGAGTACTGCTGCCACATCTGGGCTGGAGCTTCTAAAAAAAGCCTATCCTGCCTTGACAAAGTACAAAATAGACTTCGTGGCTTAGTGGGGATGCCCTTTTCTCTTCCCTGCAACCTCTCTCCCACAGAAGAGACGTTGCGAACCTGTCTTTGTTTTATCGTTATTTCCATGGCAAGTGCTCGTCCGAGCTCCAATCTCTGGTCTCCCCTCGCCAATCTTTCACGATAAACACCCGTCTAGCTGAAACCACTGTCAGTAATTTCCCCCACTCTTTATCTGTGCTGAAATCAAAACGTAAATTCCATGAACAAAGCTTCTTTCTGAGAAGTGCACACCTGTGTAGCTCGCTTCCGTTTGCCTGTTTCCCACCTGACTACAACTTGGATGTATTCAAGTCCAACATAAACAAATTCCTGATTAATCGCTCCCTTAAGTAAGACACTTTATCAAATCTCCAATACCAACTATTACTACGGTATTATCCCATTGATTACTGTACACACAATACCCTTATCCCCGAGTGGCTTCCGGGCCTTGGTAAGTCGTGATCCCCATGTAAAAAAAAGGCAAGCCTTTAGCTTTTGGGTGAGATTAGATTAGAATTTGTTTAAAATGAAAAAGGTTTATAACTATGGGTTAGAGCAGATAATTAAAGGAATTTGGTTTGCAAGAGTTTCACGAACAGAATTGCAGGTCATCATTTTTTAGGAACGAATCTTTGTCTGAATCACAAAATCTACCATAATAATTTGCAATAATTATTATAAAGAAAAAAGGAAAAACAAAGTTTTTCTAACAAGCCA
Organism: Euprymna scolopes; assembly: GCF_053919585.1. Classification (NCBI taxonomy): domain Eukaryota; kingdom Metazoa; phylum Mollusca; class Cephalopoda; order Sepiida; family Sepiolidae; genus Euprymna; species Euprymna scolopes. The sequence continues at coordinate 101,723,703 of NC_136491.1, forward strand.
AAAAATTATATAAGTGTATTAATATATATTGTATACACCATTGTATGTGACCAGAAGTAAGAACTTTCTTTTTTACAAGGGAATCGCCACTTATCAAGGCCAAGAGACCACTCGAGGATAAGGGTTAAAGAGTGTACAGTGGTCAAAAGGATATTATAATAGAAGTGTAAATTTAGTAAATTGGATTACTTAAAAGGAACGGCTGATAAAGAACTTGCTAACGTTGGACGACTTGAAGACGGCCATATTGTAGTCAGCTGGAAAGCAGGTAAACGGAAGACAGTTCCACTAAAAAAGAAGCTTTGCTCATGGAATCTACGTTACGGTTTAGGCACAAATAAAAAGTGGGGGAAATTATTGATAGTGTTTTCAACCAGACAAGTGTTTCTCGTGAATGTTCGAGGAGGAGGAGGAGGAGGGAATAGATTGAAGCTTAAACGAGTTGAAAGGAATTTTGTAGAATAAGTTTCGATTGCCGATCTTTCTTCTTTGCGGATCTTTATATCATCAAGTTATGATAGCCGTGCTCGGGATATCCAATCGACAGGTGGCATGAAAGAGTGTTGGCGTCTAACTTCGTGGTTGTCTTGAAACTTTGTCTGGTCTGCGAATCTTAAAGTCCCACGATAGAGTTATAGAATATTTCAGTAGAAACAATAATAATAACTCGATAGCTCATCGTATGAATAAATAATCCCACCAAGGGAATATAGATACCCAAACCAGACACCAAAGTTTATCATTGCTATATTCACACTCAGTAAATAATTTAGCTTATATGTAGCGCTAATTTATCAGACACAAAATAATTTTGCTCACATTGGTAGAAAAAAACCTGTTGAAACACTACGAAACATCTGTCTCTGAATAAATTCTGTTAGGTACAACGTAAAAAAATAATACAGTTACTTCCCTTGAACTGAAGTAGGTAAAATTATCGCCGTTGGAAAAAGAAAATCCGCCATGACAGTTTGAGAGGAAAACAAAATGGGTCTCGCATCATAAATTTTAATCATCACCCATCCAACAGCTTCTACCTTACTATTTAATATGTAACGCTATTTCCAAAATAACTGGATTCAGCATCAAATAACCCGAAAAGGGTTTATGTGCCGTAAAACAAAACAACCAAACCATAATACATTTAAACACACACACACACACACACACACACACACACACACACACACACACACACACAATCTAATGGCATTTCAAACATGAATTATCTCTCCTTTAGAAATTCTAGACGGATTACTATCAATAGTATAAAAAGCGTTGCATAGGTAAGTTCACTCTTTTCCATCCTGCATATCTTTGACGGACAACACACCCCAAATTTTCCCCTTTCTCACTGTTTGACAGCTGCCTTGATAAACACCAACCAACATATATGTGCTATACACAAATGCACTATTCGGTATGTAAGGCTTTCCTCTACCTTCTCTCTTTCTCTCTCTCACACACACATACACACACCATTTGTAGACTGTACGCATCATTAAGGAAGCAACTTATACAAGAAAACATTAATTATTCACAAACACGATTGGATTCGCTATGAAATTACTTCCTTAATGATGTTTTCATTGTTTCCGAGTTGTTATTCTGTTTTCATTGGTACATGCTTGTATTTGAATTCAAATGTATTTAGGAGGATAAAGTTAGGGAGATAGCTGATTTGGATAGTTTTTAATAAGGCGTAATAATTTTGATGCATCAGTTCTTGTTAGATCACCAAAGTTAAGCAACGTTGAGCTTGGCCAATACCAGATGCGTGACCATTTGGGAATACTAGGCGTAGTATGTAGGATGACATCAATACGCCCCGCAATTCCTCCATCCCATCTAGCCTCCAGCTGCCTCTATCCTGTCCTAACGCTGAGTCAGGCTGGTTGGAACGAGACAATGAGTTTAACTCTGCACAAACCAGCTTCACTTTAAACAAAACTTCCAGCGCGTATCATCCATCATCCCTAGGAGGATCAAATGGTTTTCGTCGTTTTGATGAATGGACCGCTTTTATAAGTTGAACAACAACGCTGCTAACTTCGAAACTTCTGTGTTTTCCACATGAATTCAACCAAATTTAACCGAAATGGTTTTCCTATTTTCATCTTTCCATTATAACCACAGACTTTCATTTCAATATTTTAAGTTAGTTTCCTTTAATAAAAAAATTAGGTACATGCATTTTAATGGCTGACTCGGTAGGAGACATTGTTTTGAACACCGGCTGATCATAATATTTAAAAAAAAATGCGATTACTTTTTTATTATGCTTGAAGAACGTAGATTCCATGAACAAAGCTTCTTTCTGAGAAGTGCACGCCTGTGGAATTCTCTTCCGTTTGCCTGTTTCCCACCTGACTACAACTTGGATGTCTTCAAGTCCAACATAAACAAATTCCTGATTAACCTTAAGTAAGACACTTTATCAAATCTCCAATACTAACTATTACTACGGTATTATCCCATTGATTACTGTACACACAATACCCTTATCCCCGAGTGGCTTCCGGGGCTTGATAGGTGGTGATCCCCCATGTAAAAAAAACAAACAAACTATATCCTAAAATTAATCTCTCAAAGAAAAAAGTGTGCAAAATAAAAAATCTATGGAAAAATCTTATCACAAATCTGAAAACTCTACACAACATGTTAAAAATGCATCACGAGAAAAATCGTGTTTAAATTTTTCTGGAATTATTTCCCAGTAAATTATGAAGTTTAAATCTTAAAATAATGAATTAATAAAATAAATGTTCTTAACTTTTGCTAAAAAGGCAATAATTATCCAAAAATATGCCAGTATGGAAACACATAAAAACAAAGTATGGAAGCACATAAAAACATTATCTATTTCATTATTTAGCATTCCGGCATATCGAGCGACTCTGTTTTGGAGTCGTAAATCCCCCCCCCCCCATCATTTCAAAATTCACACAATTCAGGTAATTAACCAATTTCATTGAAAATTTAAGCACTTATTAATTAATAATTATAGAATACATGAACTCATTTAGATGTTCCAGAATATTGAGCGACTATGTTGGAGTCGAAGAGTTATGCAACTCCAAAATGGAGTCGACCGATATACTAGAATGCCCATTATTTTTTTATATCGAAGATATGGATTTGTATTAAATTTTAGAAATTGAAAAATTATTATACCTTAATTTATTTATTTTTGAAGTTTATTAAATTAACAATTATGAAAGCCCCAAAATAATTTCTTCTTCGTTTCTATCTTATATTGAACAAATATTTTTTTATTTTACACATTTTTATCATAAACAAGGCACATTGCCACTTAGAACGTAAGGGGCTACTTTTTGGATCGCTTTTATTTTGCATGTGTGGTTAGAAAACTTTCAAGATTAAATTATCTTTTAATAAAACTAAAGCTGCACTGTAAGTGTGGAAATGTCAGTTAAATTCATTGAATAGTGTTGTGGTTGCAAGGTTGAACAATAATTAGTAAGGAAATACAATGAAGACGCAAACAACAAGATAACGCAATAATAAGTGTATTAAAGAAAAGGTATATTTACAATATGTACAAATGACGGTGTCGAGTCAGAGAGTCTTGGTGGGAGGACATGTACGCTCTTCGGCGTCACTTCTGGTGGCATTTGAGTAAGACACACCAAGGCCAACATAGGCTTGCCATTTATAGTGTTATGTTATTCGCATATGCAAATAAGTGGTTGCCACCACAACACCCCCTCCCAAGATTTGAAGTCACACAGATTTCAATATCTTTTTCTTTACGTATACGGTGGGGGCTGCCCACTCGCTGTGTTCTATTTTTGATAGAATTCCCGTCTGTTCCAATCTATTTAATTCTTTATCAATCTTTTCCAACCCAGCGAACGGAACATTTCGCTTTTTTCTAAAAATTGGGCTGGTGTTTTCTTTAAGTTCAAACGAGGCCTTGAATTTATTGCAGCGACCTAAGTTAGTCGTGAATGCCTCAGGAAATAATTCTTTTAAATCGTCTTTTATATTTACTGTTGTTGGAAAAGAACATTCTAATTTTTTACAGAATGTATTGATTGGCTTATCCCATAGTCCGAATTTCTCAATTAAATCTATTCCAAACAGATTTTCACTATTTTTTAGTACGAATATTTTTAATTTCTTCGAAATCCCTTTCAATTTTATCGGGAGGACAACTTCTCCTTTAAATTTTATACCACCACCAGTTACCGTCCGGGCTGCTTTACTAGTTTTCATCATGGCCGGTTTTCCCAACTTTTTCCACGTATTCAGGTTTATTATAGAAACATCGGAGCCGGAGTCGAGTTGTAACTTTATTGATGTTTTAAATATTTCCACTTTTACGTATTTTCGCCGATCTTTGTCTAATTTTGTATTTGATTTTGTTTGCTGTACTCTCTTTCTGGTGTAATCTTTATATCTGCAGCAATCGCTTTTGTGTCCCACCTTCTTACAAATGTAGCATTTTTTCTTCTTATAAGGACAATCTGATTCCCAATGCTTTTCTGCACATCTCTTACAGCTATATCTAGGAAGAGGCTTGTTATATTGTGTACTATATTTATGGTTATTATCTTTGGAATATCCCGTTCCATTGCTTTTCTTTGTAAAGTTCTTGGTTGGTGCGTATGGTTTTCTAACTTTTCTTACATATGCCACTCCGGATTCTTCTATATTTTTTTAATCCTTTTTTAGTGTAATGGCCCTTTCACAGTCCTCTGCTAGTTTCTGGAGGGTTAAATCTTGCTCAGATTCCAGCTTAGACAACACTCGTCTGCGTATTTCTGCATTTTTCGTGGAAACTAACCCTTGAGCGAAGATTAGACATTTAAAATCTTCTACCGTTAGTTCTGCAAGCTTAAAATTATCGCAGTTTTTATTGACAACTGATGCGTATGTCAAATAATCTTGCTTGTCCATCTTTCTTAGATTCATGCACAGCCATCTTTTATGAAAAAAAGATATATTTGGATTAAATAATTCTTTTAGTAATTTTACAGCTTCCATGAACTCTAATTCCGCAGTTTTTTTTAGGTAATATGTAATCTACGAATTTGCTGTGTTTTGATGTACCCAATTTTCTGAGTAAGAGGCTCACTTTCTGACTATTTGGCCAATTTTTACAGTCCAGTTGAAAAACATCCTCGTATCTTGTGTAGTATGCTTCAAAATTCTTCTCTTCCTCAGGCACATAATGAAATGTGTCCATGCTATTAAAAATAGTTGTATGGGAGAAATTAACACTATCGACATTTTCTCGATTACTCTTTAGTAGTTCTAGTGTTTTAGCAAAACGTTCCTCTTGTCTTTCTTCATATTCCAATTGTAGTTTCTGATGCCTTTCTTCCTGTTCCAATTGCAGTTTTTTCTGCTTTAATTGCGCCATTTTCTGCTTTTCTTCTTGTTCCTGCTGCCATTTCAATAATCTGTCCTCTCTCTTTTCCCCGCGGTCAGCCTGTGCCTGTATTTGTGTTTGCAAAAGCTCGTTTTGTGTAGCTTGTCTGCGGTCATCCCGCTCAGCCTGTGCTTGTAAAAATTGCATGAACATTTTTGATAAGTCTTCCATGTTTTTTTTATTTTTTTTATTTTATTAGTGTGTTGTTTAAAAAATATTGTACCATGTACCATATACACCGGTTTGAGTTACAACAAAAAAGCAAATTGCTGTAAGCTCCTGTTTTCAATAATAATATCGCTGCTTGCAATAATATATTCTTTTTGCGAGTCACGCTGCAAAAAAAAAAAATAAAACAGGTTTATCTGGAATCACGAAATGGAATTGACTTTCCGTTTTTAGGCACTTACTGATAAGTAACTCTTTCCACAAAATAAAATTTTGGGTTATTTTTTTTTTTTAATCGAGACACAATTGAATAAATGTATGCAGTACATTTAGTTCTTTGAGTTTTTTTTCTCTAGTATTTTAGTAATTAAAATACCTCTTAAATTGAGATTACCTTTTTTTTTCCGTGACGTTTTACTGTATTATCCGTTATTCAGTGACAACTTCAAGAAAAAAAATCCTTTCCTTGAATTTTAGTTTTAGCTGTGGTATTTCCTTTTAGTACCGACGTCAACCAAAACATTAATTAAAAAGTCCTTTAGTTGTTGTTTTGTTTACGGAGAACAGTAATTAGAATCCACTGGTGAACTTTTTTCGTAGGTTACTTCCTTGCTTTTCGTAATACGGGTCTGACCTGTCGTTTTTGCGACAGAACAAAGTTCGTTTTTCGTTTGCAAGTTGGTTCTTTAGTAAGATTTGTCGTGTAGCGACAAACAAAAATTCACTTTAACATTCGTTTGCAAGTCGGATTCCCAGAAAACGGCGTAAATTGTCGCTTTTGCCACGTTAGAGTGTTTTTTTTTTCACTTGAGTTGAAACTTCTCTTTAGCGTAAAATCCGTTTGCTCGTCAACACTTTGCATTCCTTAAAAAAAAATGGTCAACCCTTGCGTTGTACTTTTTTTTTTTTTTAAATAGTTCTTCGTCAAACTGTTATATTTGACGCTTTATATCTCGTCGCCAACTGTTGTGGTTGCAAGGTTGAACAATAATTAGTAAGGAAATACAATGAAGACGCAAACAACAAGATAACGCAATAATAAGTGTATTAAAGAAAAGGTATATTTACAATATGTACAAATGACGGTGTCGAGTCAGAGAGTCTTGGTGGGAGGACATGTACGCTCTTCGGCGTCACTTCTGGTGGCATTTGAGTAAGACACACCAAGGCCAACCTAGGCTTGCCATTTATAGTGTTATGTTATTCGCATATGCAAATAAGTGGTTGCCACCACAACAAATAGTTACAATGGCAATTTATTCATAAAAAAGTTAAAACAATTATTTATTAATAAATGAATTAAATAGAATTTAAACTCGAAAGACTAAAAGTTAATTAAATTGATTAATTATACTGACAAATTTATTCATTGAAAAAAGTTAACACCATTATTTATATAAAATTCAAATTTAAAAGAAAATAATAATTTATAATTATTGAAAAATTACACACTAAAAAAAACAAACAACAAAAAGCAAAATACAAACTTACATTTTGATTTTTCAGAAGGTCTCTAAGTGAAATTTAAAATTGTCTGAAACAAGCGTATTTGAAAATGACGTCGAGTGGTTGAAGGAAGGGAGGTGTTGCAAAATCGACTGTTTTTTTTTCAACCCGTGCATCCGTATATATCTATCGTGAATGCTTGTATAATTTTTTATCATTTTATAATTTAATTGTTTTTGTATGTTCCTTCTTTTAACGTTGTTCAATTTCATTTTATTTTTCAAGATTATATAAAAAATATGTTACGCTGATGATTACACGTTCATCCATGCAATAAAAATATTACAATCTTATATGTAAAAAATTATGCTAAAACTGTAACCTTAAAAAAAAGAGGAAATATGTTTTGCAATTATAATTTTTTTGTGTGTGAAAATATTACATAAACAATGCTTCAATGATAATAGTGTTAGTTCGAGAAATTAATTTATTTTAGTTTTATCGATTTCGTTAATACACACTTTAAGGGATTTTTTTTTGTAATTTCCTGAAAAAATTATAATTTTTATTTGTTACGATTTACGATGCTTTATTTTCATAGAAAAGCAAAAATAAATTAATTTATTTTTTTAAATACTGAAAACCATAACTTTAGTAAAGGTATTTTTTTAAAAAATAAAATAATACACTTCCACTACAATTCAAATAAAAAATTATGGGTTCATTATATTCCGTGACCATTAATTGATAAATACTGAAAATTTCATTAAAATTGATTAATTTCCTGATTTTTTAGTGAATTTTTATGTAAGGGGAGGGGTCAAAATGTTTATACATTTTGAGCATCCGCTATTCATTTTGCATGTACTTAATAAAAATGCTTTGTTTGTATTTTAGATGTATTTTTGCGTTAGAGAAGGGGTTTATGAAGTAATAATTTTTAGGTGCAACAAAATTATAATAGCGAAATTCGAAATTTGTAACATTGAATTTCAAGGCAAACCAATGGTGTTTACTTAATAGTTACGTTGCAGTTATAAAGATATCCAATAATTACGAAAACGATAACGTAGAAAAGAAAAAATTAAATGAAACATTCTGTGACAAAAATTAGTGAAAATAAGATGTTTGACTAAAAAACAAAAAAAAAAAAAAAAAAAAAAAAAAAAACACTGGAGAGTTCCAAGGGGAGATAAATAGCGTGTAACTATTGCCAGTTTATAAATAAATTGTGCATTATAATCATAAATATAAGTTACTTCCCTTTTTTTCAGCATAATTGAGTTACTTCCCTTGTAATTATGTCACGTATTCTCAATGCAATATGGCAATAGTTTTTTTTACAATGAAGATCGAAAATGCGTGTTTTATTAAATAATGCAATAATATAATGCAATAAAGTATTTCTGACATGCCAGTTAAGTAAATATCATTGTTTTTACTTCAGGAGAATACCATTTTTTACAATTGATTTTTCCAAGTACTCTAACCACTACGCCACATGTCTACTAATGATCTAATAATGTGATTTGATAGGTCATTGAAGAAGATTAGGAAGAAAGTTGGGCCCAGGATGGAACCTTAATGGACGCCAGCTTTAAGACTGTGTTTCTGATTTTTTCCCATCAACGACTATTCTTATAAGCTTATCAGAGAGAAAGGATTTAATAATTGAAAGGACCATTTCCAGCTACTGCACAGCTGGCGATATTGTGTAATAGATCTTTATGCCATACTCTATCAAAAGCCTTTGATATGTGAAGATCTATTGCTCTAGAAACGAAATCCCTGTCAAGAGATTCACTAATCCTTTGTGATATCACAGTAAGTACATCAGCTGTAGATCTTGCAAAACGGAAACCATATTGCATGTCACTGAGCAATTTATTTTTGCTGAGGTGGTTGATCACTTCCCTGTTTATTACAGATTCTGGCAACTTACTGATGATACACAGAAGACTGATTGAGCTGTACTGAGTGGGAGATGACCGATCTCCGGAATATTTAAATACGGGCAGACTGATGAAGTTTTCCAGGGTTTGGGGAAGCATTTCTCCTTAAAACAACGTTTAAACAGCTTTGTAACTATGGGGGTTAGTTCCGGTTGAAGCTTTTGGAGTACTATGACTGAAATGCCGTCGGGGACAGTTGCTTTACTGGAATCAAGGATTTTGATAAGTTTGGCAACATTATGTACATATATTTGTATGCCGCATTGTGTGTTTACAGGGGCAAATACGGGGGGGGGTAGGCGGCCCTGATCGCAAAAAAGTAAAATTTGCTGCAAAGTTCTTGGCAAATAGTTTTGCTTTGTCAGATGCTGACGAGATTATCCCAGGTCCATTAATGATGGTAGGGATAAAGGACACGCTTCTCTTCAGGACCTTGTTTGTTATTCGTCAAAACTGATGAGAACCAAGCTGCTGCTCAGCAACTTTAGACGACGTACTGAGCATACGAATCTGTTGCATTCTTTATTACTCTTTTATAACGGTTGCTGGCAGTCCTAAAGGTGGCTTTAGTTTCACAACATCTATTACGTTGGAAACAATGGACATAGTGATTTCTGAATGAAGTGGCAGTGGCACAATCTTGGGTGAACCACGGCTGGCTGTTTGTTTTTTGCTAGAATTTCTTGGAATATATGAAGCAGTCTATACTGACAATTAATCATTCAATCAGGTCAGATACTATAGAAGACACGTTCTTTTTTAACATAGAGTGCAGCGGTATATCTGATATAAATGATTGCCGTACGATATCAAAATACAGTATGATGGAGAGGTACATCGGGTTAGGGTTTATTAGATTTCGATTTTATCTTAACATATGTTCGAAACTGTCTAAACTAAACTGAAACTGTTTATGACCGATGTTTATCTCCCTCCCACAATGGAAAGATGTGACACAAGGGTGTAAAATTCAGTAATGGCAGCTTATTGTTATGAATTCGGAATAGCCGCTCTAGGCAGCCAGCAAGTACTAATCTCCCATCAAGTCATACATATATAATTAGAATTGATTTGAAATATATTTCGTATTCTAAATAATTTAAATGAATAACATGATATTATCGATATTTGTTGCAAGTCCACAGGCAAACAAAATAAATTAAAAATAATAGAAAATACAGAAAAATCTTTATAATGAACGTATTCGCAATGGAACGAAAATGCCATATTTCAAAAATCCCGTAAAATGATCTAGTTTTTTTTACATGATTAAAGAAAATCATTTTTAAACGATCTTAAGCAATTAATGTGAAATCTTTAGCATTACAAGACTCATCTCGCAAATTTAAATTATTGTAGAGTTATTTGCCTTTGCTTTTGCAAAATGGTGCCGCGACAACTGCCTCTTTTGCTTACTTATAAAATTTGATTTTCTTAGTTATAAAAAACACTCCGTGATCAATTTACATGACTTTTAGAATATGGCATCTTCATTCTGTAACGAGTACGTACATCATAAAGATTTTTCTGTATTATTTTTTTAGGTTGAATTGTGAACTTGCACCGTTTTTTGTACTAAGCAACTCGTGTTTGCCGTAGTTGTAACTTATATATATATATAAAAAAATTAAATTACGTTTTTAATGAATGCATAGAACGAATATTTAAAGAAAAACATAAGATTTTAGATATTTAGATCGGAGGTTACATCGACCCAGACTTTGTGAAAATGACACTCAAGATTAGAAGAGTAGTCTGAAGAATCCAAATAATACGAAGATACTAAGACGCTATTTTCAACCGACAACAACAGGGTCGTCTTCAAGTCTAATGTGAACAAATACTTGTTAGACGGTCCTGTAGTATAATTAACTCGTCTTAAATTAACTTCTGCTCATAATCCACTCGTAGTAATATTTATCGTCCAACTGAGGATCTTTTCAACTCTTATCCTCGAGTGGCCTTAAGGGGTTTGATAATGTAGTTAACTATGAGTAAAAAAAAAGAAAAAAAAAAGAAAAAAAAACAAACAAATAAAATCCCCAGTAAATCTGTAAATCTAATGTAAATTAGATTGGGTCAGTTTAGTTCGTCTCTCCGTGGCTTAAGTTATTTACTTTTTAATTTCATTCTAACATAACTAAAAAGCTACGTTCAGTTTATTTTGTTAAAGTAGGTTAAGAAGATGACGTCTGGATATCTGGAAACCAATCCTTGCAAGTATGCATATGCACACATAGTTGTGTGTACATGCATAAGCAAATTATATATACGAGCGTATGTGCACGCACGTCGTCAACTCGTCAGGTGTGTGTGTGTGTGTGTGTGTGTGTGTGTGTGTGTGTGTGCGCGTTTGTGTGTTCAAAGTGGAAAGGTGGGCAGCAATGGGAGAAAAAAGGACAACAAAGGTCTGCTACCGCCTTTTATCAACAAAAAGATTAACCTTTCTAAATTTACGATGGATTTGCACAAACGGAAGATCCACGTACAAAAGACAGTGCGAATATATATATATATATATATATATATATATATATATATATATATATATATATGTATATATATGTATGCATACGTATGCATATATATATGTATGTGTGTGTGTGTCTATATATACTTCTTTTAGTCTTTTCATTATATATGTATATATTTATATGCATACATATGCTTATGTATATCTATGCATATATATATATATATATATATATATATAAATAAATATAAATATTTCTTTTAGTCTTTATATACGCATATATATATGTATGTATTTATATATGTACATATATACATATATATGTATATATATCATATTTCTTTAGTCTGTATATATATATATATACATCTTTTAGCCGATATATATATATAGTCTATATATATATAGTCTATATATATATATATATATATATATATATATATATAGTTTCTATACATATATATATATATAGTCTATATATATAGTCTATATATATATATATGTGTATATATATAGATAGACAGTCTATATATATATATAGATGGTCTATATATATAGATAGATAGTCTATACACACACACACACACACACACACACACACACACACATATATATATATATATATATATATATATTTATATAAAATGGGTTTAGAAATTCCAACGAAAGAAAGATGTATATTTAAATAAGGGGGTAGTCACCAACAATGTGTATTTTTTAACATTATTTTATTATTCCGTGTCTTGGTTTTGGATCATTGTAATAATGTTTTTAAATCATTAAAATCTTTTTTACGCGTTTCAGACGTTCTCTGAAGCGTCCTCGTCAGAAATTATTTTCAAATGTGTTGGAGATGTAAAAATGGCATTTTCGTAGTTCATTTGTAGTGTTTCCAAGGGGTTGAGGCGTGTAAGTGTCTATTATTCATTGGCATGTTCAATTTTTATTACTCTTTTATTGGGCTTGTCGAGGCCGCTGACCTCGGCTGTAGTCACTCTTTTTTTCTGCTTGTGTTTTTTTCCTTTTCCTTTAGGGTAGTGTGTGTGTGTGTGTGTGTGTGTGTGTGCGTGCGTGTGTGTGCTTTCTTTTATTGGTTTGAGAATGTGTGTACTGTTTTATAGTATTATGAGGTTATTTGCTTCCCTAGGACGGTGACTGTGATCCAAGGTTGTTACTAATGTGTATGCGTGAGGAGGGGGAGGACCAGCTCTTCTGAAATAAGGGTAGGGATGCTTTCATTCTATTTTGATATTTATTTTTTGGATTCTTGGATTTTAGTATTGTGATTTTTCGTTTCAGTCTCTTCGGGTATTCCTTATATTATGTTTGTTTAGATAGAGGGGTGTATTTAAAAATATGTATAGGGGATTTTTTAATGTTTCTATTTATTTGTCTCGCCATGTGGGTATGGCCAGACCCAGGATCGGTTCCTAGTGTGGGGAAGATTTTGTTCCCCAGAGGGGGGGCAATTGGAGGGGGTATAGGTATGGGAGGGGAATGATAGAAGGGATGATAGTTGTCACCTAGAACCATAGTATAATATTTGTTCCAACACCTCGCTCCCTACTCAGTAAGTGGAGGAGAACCCCCTCACGACTGAGACAACTAGGTCAGCGGCCTCGACAAGCCCAATAAAAGAGTAATAAAAATTGAACATGCCAATGAATAATAAACACTTACAAGCCTCAACTCCTTGGAAGCACTTCAAATGAACTACGAAAATGCCATTTTTACATCTCCAACACATTTGAAAATAATTTCTGACGAGGACGCTTCACAGAACGTCTGAAACGCGTAAAAACGATTTCAATGATTTAAAAACATTATTACAATGATCCAAACAGAATTGTCAATGAAAAACCAAGACACGGAATAATAAAATAATGTTAAAAAATACACATTGTTGGTGACTACCCCCTTATTTAAATATATATATATATATATATATATATATATATATATATGCACGTTTCATTAAATAGCACAGATAACTATTGCTTGTTTTTCTTATAATCCTCCTTTTCTCTTTGTCGGACCATTTTCCGAACGTTTTTTTCGAGTGCAAAAATAAATTTCCCATAATCACGAACGTTTTCGATCTCTATTGGTCATCCGCAGGCGAGTAGTAAAAAATAAAAAATAAAAAATGAAACTGAAAAATGAAAATAGCGAGATGAAATGAAAAGACGATTAAAAGACGATTAAAATCGCTTAAAATCATTAAAATACTCCAAAACACTTGAGCGTGCACTCCGTTTAACCAGACCCAAAATGAAACGGGGGGGGGGCACTCGATTTCTTTTTTCACTCGAAAAAAAAAAAAGTTCGGAAAATGGTCCGACAAAGAGAAAAGGAGCTTTACAAGAAAAACAAGCAAGAGTTGTCTGTGCTATTTAATGAAACCTGCATATATATATATATATATATATATATATATATATATATATATATATATATATATATATATATATATATATATATATTAATATATATATATATATATTTAAATAAAATGGGTTAAGAAATTCCAACGAAAGAAAGATGTATATTTAAATAAGGGAGTAGTCACCAACAATGTGTATTTTTTAACATTATTTTATTATTCCGTGTCTTGGTTTTTCATTGAGAATTATGTTTGGATCATTGTAATAATGTTTTTAAATTTTGCTATTTCGCATATAGATTTCAATGACTTAAAAACATTATTACAATGTTCCAAACATAATTCTCAATGAAAAACCAAGACACGGAATAATAAAATAATGTTAAAAAATACACATTGTTGGTGACTACTCCCTTATTTAAATATATATATATATATATATATATATATATATACATACACACACACACACACACACACATATATATATATGCAAAATTTGGTATTAAATTTAGTAAATTAAAAATTTATGACAAATTTATTATTCGACAATGAATACAAAGCTTCCAAGTTTTTCCCTTATTCCATGGAGTTTCAATAAATGGCTCATATCAGACGAAATATTTTTAGCAAAATAATATTTATAGACAATCATAAATTTTGCTATTTCGCATATAGATTGAAAACTAAAAAGTTTGCATGAAAAGATTTAAGAGAAGCCAACGTTAAAAAGGATATTTCATGGTGAAGTTAAGTTCAATGAATAAAAACAGAGGCACAGTCATATGATCCAAGGCTGTAAAGAATGGTATAATCCAGACTAAATGTAGAGTTTTTTTATGTTCATATGTATGTATATGATGTATTTCAATAGACATGATAAGATCCATTGAAAATTGTAATATTTCCACAGATTTACTGTAAGATTTTTCTAAAAAAACTTGCTAAATGATATTTACTGCATATTTCTTTTACAATTACTATAATTGGATTTAATATATTAAAAAATATAAAAAAATATTGAAAATAATTCATTTTATTTTAAAATTATTATAATAGAATATTGGCCACTTTGAGGGAGAACAAAAGTTTTTAATAAATAAAGCTTTTATGTTTTCAAAATACTTTTTAATATTTTCAATTATTTTAATGTTATGCGACCAGTATTTTAAGAGTTTATCGATCAAATATTTGCACACACACACATGTATAAATATACAGCTTTATTTATATAGATATATGTTACAGAAGATTAGGTCAACTCAATATGGTACTCGATTGAAATTTAATGTTTTGTGGTGTTTGTTTATCTTCAGCTATATTTAAACATTTTCACAAAAGAACTTGCAATTTCCCCCGGAATCAAATATGGCTGAAGATATGTGTGTGTGTGTGTGTTTCTGTGTGTGTGTGTGTGCGTGCGCGTGTATGTATTCTTAATTGTGACTAGATAAGCAAGTGCCTAAAGCTAAGATAGAAATTCAACTGTCGAGCCGATGGTCGGTACTTCTAAGTCCTGACACTTGCTGAATGTAAGCAAAATTTGAATGTAAACTCAATGTAAACATTGTCAATTGTCAGAGAGCTCGAATAGGTTTTACCCAATGAGCAATGCTTTTAAAGTTAGTGGCAGTTGGGGATTTCTTTATGAGAGCTTTACCTAAGAAGGCAGGCATATAGCCATCCATACACAGAGTGTTTGGCAGTATCACAACTCTTCAGTGCAACTAGACAAGCAAGTACCTCAAGCCGGAATCTAAACTCGAAAGTCGAGTTCACACACACACACACACACACACACACACACACACACACACACACACACACACACACACACACACACGTGCGCGCCCGTGTGTGAGTGCGTCAGCTTGATACTTGAGTTTCAATCCCGACTTGAGGTACTTGCAAGATAAATTGTCCTCATACGCTTGAATGGAATTGAATTTGGACTTGTGTCCAGGGATTTCTGCGAATACTGTCTAGCGTGAAACTACAATGAAGGATTGCCTTCTCCTTTCCTAAATATAAGTAGCAAAATATAATTTCCCCTGCATTTCTGGTTATAGTAAAGATTGTCTGCTCTTTTCGACTTCTGGTTCCTGTTGCTATTTAGTTGAATGATTAGACACGGTCACGCGGACAAGATAACTATTCTTAACACGACGAAATGGGCTTTTACGTTATCTAAGAAGAAAAGTATTCATCACAAGGGACCATATCTTGTATGTTACCGTTGTTCTGTTTGTAGAGAAGAAAGAGAAAGCCAAACAGAGTAGGCTATCTATCTATCTATCTATCTATCTATCTATCTATCTATCTATCTATCTATCTATCTATCTAGATGGCATGTGTTTAATGAATCGTTTCCGCTGCAACTTTAGTCTTTAAAATTTTTGGGTGTGTATGGTACGCGAGTAAAAAAAATAAATGTTAACCATCTTTTACTTTTTCTGAGGCGTTAATTTTGATCTCTCTCTCTCTCTCTCTCTCTCTCTCTCTATCTATCTATCTATCTTTACAATTACTCTTTCCATTTGACTTCCAGTGAGCCATTCCCATGTTAAGAATGTTATTTCTAAATAATAACGTTATTGTTTAGAAGAGAGGAGAGAGGGGGCTTCCTTTATCTATTCTGTACCTTCACCTAACAATTTGAGAAACAAAATATACCGTGAAAAATAAATTAAAAGACGAGGAAGCAACCGGAAGTTAAATGGAAACAGAAATCTTAAAGATAACCAACCAACCAATCTATCTATCTATCTATCTATCTATCTATCTATCGTAGCCAAGATTTTCTGCTCTTTTTATCTTCTCGTTTCCCCTGCCCAGTTGGCTGGAGAATTAGGCATGGTCAAACAGAAAATAATGCTATTCTTAACATAGGAAAAAGGGGAGGGGCATTTATATTATCTGAGAGGAAAATAAGTATTAATCATTGGGTACATATCTTGCTTGTTACCCTCGTTCTGTCTGTGGAGCAGAAATCGGAAGTAGAAAAATATGCAGTAATCTATCTATCTATCTATCTATCTATCTATCTATCTATCTATCTATCTATCTATCTATACAGAATGGTCGTGACAAATTTGATAATTCGAAAGGACGGAAGAGAGATCATATCTTGGCCAATAATTAATGTATTAAAAAATTTTAAAAATACACTTCTTAGAGGAACAGTTGTCGATTACAGAACAATCAAAGAAGCCTCTGTGAACCTCTTCCTCAGCACGACCTACATATAGGATCTGAGCACGAAGCACGCGGTTTTTACGGTATCCTTCGAGAGTCACCTGAATACCACTGTGATCACGGTAATCATCTTGTCCTTAAGTGTACCTCACACATAATAGTCCATGAGGTCGCAAACAGATGAGTTTTTTTTTTGGGGGGGGGGGGCGCAAACGTTTGATTGGTGAAATCGTGAGTAATATGGTCTATATTTACTTTAATTGGATCAATTAGGTTTAACAGAGCCCACTAAATGATCTAAGTGAAAATAAATACGTAGTACCTTCCTCGTAAAAATCGATCTGGTGACAAAAACAAGACAAGTGAAGTTTATTATCTCTTTATTTATAATGTACGCAGATCAACCGAAAGTAAGCGGTGTAAATCCGAAGTCATCTCTTTCATTTATCTCATTTACTAAGGTCTTTTGAGCCTAATCGAGTCGTTTAATTTGGTTTCATACACAGGTTCACAAAATAGAGTTCAACCCTACTCTCTAATTATTAAAAATAGTAATTTTCTTTCAAGGGTTCTCAAACCAGAAATAACCACCTCTCGAGAATTATATGCAGTTCATGGGATACTCTGACTAAGCATCTTCATCATTAAAAAAGTTACTGTCTTTCATTTCTTCCTTCTCATGCCCGAATTCTTAAATACATTTTGATTTTTCGCAACATTTTACTCTCCCTATTCAACTATGGCAGCTGTTCATTATATCGTTATGTAACGCTATAGATAATGCTAACTTCCATTGATAAAGGCTTCGTATCACGTTATATTTGGTGTCTGTGACTCAGGATTTGACCCTGGGATTTCTACGGAAAACAAGTACGTGGCACTTATTATTTGGTGACTTTTCATTCGTTGAATTGTCGGTTGTCTTTTTAATATATTAATTTTAAACATAATGATTGTATCAGAAATTTTCAGTAAACATTATCTAACAAGCTTTTCGTACAGTACGTTTGTGGAAATATTACAATTTGCAATGGATTTTACCTTATCGCGCTTTATGAATTACATAATATGCATTTAATTTGGACATTAAAGAACTTTCCATTTGGTCTGAATTATACCTTTCTTCATTGTTCTGGATCTTACAACTGTGCCTCTATTTTTCTCCATTGAACCTAACTGCACCATGGAATATCATTTTTTAATCTTGGCTTCTTTTAGACTTTTCATGCAAGCTTTTTAGTTTTCGGTCTATGTGCTAAATAGCAAAATTTATGATTACCTATAAATATTGGTTTGCTAAAAACATTTCCTCTGATGAGATGAGCCATTTATTGAAAATCCATGGATTAAGAAAAAAAAAAAAACTTTAAAAAGTTTTGGATTCCTTGTTGAATAACAAATTTGTTGGAAATTGCTTAATTTACAGAATTTAATTCAAAATTTTCATGTGTACTAGTGCCTTATCTTGTATATTGAGTCTTTTTATTTGGTTGGGATTGTCTTATACATATTGATACTAATATTTAACTGCACTTTAAATTTACACCATTATACAATCTGTAATCTGAAAGCATTGCAAAATTTCAGTTTATTTATATAGATAAATATAGATAGATTTTTATTTTTCGTTTGGTTAAATCGTGTTGAACTAGAAAAATCTAAACTATTTTGTAACTGGAAATGCCTCACTTCCAACCGGAAATAGTTTTTTTTAACAAAGGTCAGTTCAATAGAAGGCCGAAAGTACATATTAAATGACTATTTTGCAGCAGCAGCCATCTTGTAAAGTATAGTTATGAGTTTACTGTAGCCATTTTCGTCGTCGGCAGTGGTGATTGCGGAGGTGGATGGGCTGATGGCGCGTTATAGAATCTCCTGCGGGTAAGTTGTCGGGTGGGTGTTACCTTGAATATCGGATGTACAATTAATAATAATTAACCGTTTTTTTTTTGACAGCGTTTTACTGTAGTATTTCGTTTGTTTGTTGACATTTTTTTATATTGTTTGTTAGTGGCCGGGTTTTCCACGAACAGGCAATAAAATAACAACATTGGATTAATGACAATAATGGGGTTCGTTGACAAACCAGGAGCGGGAAGTAAGAAAAAGAAAAAGAATATGTAAGAAAGGGAGGAGTGATCGGAAAGCCAAAAGAAGAAGATAAAGAAAATGAAGAAGACGAAAAAGAGGAATATTGTGAAGAAGAAAAAGAAAAGAAAAGAAAAAATGAAGAATAAGGTGAAGGAAAAAACGTAAAGAAGGTGAAAAAATAAATAAAAGTAAGAGGGTGAAGAAGAAGAGAATGAAGAAAGTGAAAAAAAAATGAAGAGACGAAAAAGAAGAAAAAAGGTGAGGAATAAGAAGGAAAAGGAGAAAAAAAAAGTAAAGCTGAAGAAAAAAAAAGGAAAATGCGAAGAAGACGGTAAATGATGATGATGATGATGATGATGATGATGATGATTTTTTTATTTTCTTGAAAGACTCCTACTCTAGTCAAGGGAATTGCGAAGTTTATTTATTTTTTTAAACAAATCCATGACATACGATATACTCGTCGAGGAATCCCTGTTTATGTCCTTGGTATAAATTCAAAAGGCGAAACCGTTACAAACGCCGAGTATCCTCGACGACGACGACGACGACGACGACGATGCACACATTTAAACATATTCATACCTTAATAAATATAAACAAATCCGTCACATACGAGATACTTGTCGAAGAATCCCAATTTCTGTCCTTGGTATAAAGGTACAAGATCACCGTACTCCAAAAGTCAGTTTTACTTGGTTCAGCAAACATCCTACGCCAAGTACTTTCCATCCAATTGACTTTTTGACTATCCTCACTAGTTTTGATGTTAAACATCACAACAATGTGAATTTAATGGAATAACAATAGCATCATCACCAGCACCAGCACCACCACCACCACCACCACCACCACCACCACCACCACCACCACCACCACCACCACCAACAACAACAACAACAACAACAACAACAACAACAGCAATAATAATAATAATAATAATAATAATAATAATACAGATGATAATGCTGAAAACGGCTGAAATTTTATGGAAAATCCTTGAATACGGAAACTAACCCATATGAACTACAAACGCTAACCGGTCAGATAGAAATTGAAATAGAAGTATTAAAAAAAAAATACAGAGGAACACCACAGCGAACCAAAAAAACTGAAACCGCAAAATTGTAAATTAACTACGCCCCCCCCAAAAAAAACAATATGGTCGTATCGACATCAACTTGCGCTACACCAAATAGTCGTAAAAGAGTCTATATAGGAGAATGACAGACTGAGGAGAGAAACCGAAAAGGGAAATCACTAACCAGATCACACTGGATGAATGAAAAGAAGACTTAGACTTTTAAGGGGGGGGGGGTTCTCGCCATTAAACTCCAGTGAAGACAAATGGTTCTTGCCAGCAAGAAATCAATGGCAAGCGACTGTTGGGATAACGCGAAATCATTTGCACAGATTATCAAAGAGATGGAGAGTATTGGAAATCTGGGGAGACTTGTTGTCACGCAGACTCTAGGGAACACCACCGGTTGTTGTCAGTGAGTAATCCCTGATGATGACCTGTGCGAGAACTACTACTACTACTACTACTACTACTACTACTACTACTACTACTAATAATAATAATAATAATAATAAGAAGAAGAAGAAGAAAAAGAAGGAAAGACAAAGGTGAAAAAGAAGAGATTTTTCAACTCCGCATATCCCTTCTGCATGCTTCAGAAAAAAAAGGGGAATCACCTCTCCTCCCCTCCTCCATTCCCGGAATATTTATAGAATGCAGATTTTTGTTGATTTTTTTACACCTATGTCGAGTCAACATCATTGAAACCGTTCTTTCTTGAACAAAAGTGTGAAACTTTGTTTAGCTTTGTGAGTCAGATTTAAGCATAAATAAGATTCGGCGGGAATAATACATATTATTTATTGCAGGTCAACATAAACGAATAAAAGGCCCAGAATACGTCCCAACAAAAGGTGTCACGCTTTGTGTAGCTATCCAAGTCCGATTGAACCATAAGCCTCGACAGGATGCGGATAATTATTATTCTTAAATTCCCTATTTCAAAACAGGAACACAAAGTGGCAAACCTAAAGCTGACTTAATCAACATTTGTTTCGATATAATCAACGTGTGTTTCCATAAAGCTCTTTTTCTATATATTTTAACCAAACAAAATACTGTTTGTTGTTTGGAAACCTCATTATAATACAGATTCCTATTGTTATACAGAGCACTGCCGAGGGATGCTAAGTAACCTGAACGATTATTATTATGATCGTTGTTAATGTTTGTAAAATAGAATTGTAGAATGTTTAGAAAATATGTATCCAGCCGAAAGGTATTTTTAAGATAAAATATTTATGTTAGAAATGTAACAGGAATGTTAATTTTATAGAATGGAATTTTATTGTGATGATTATGTTTTCAATTGAAAGAGGAATTTGGAATAAAGAGGCAAGTTAGAATGTTGGAATAATAACAAAAAATTATGTAAAAACCATCAGGTGGTGACATAATGCATTAAAAAGATAGTTTTAAATATAGACGTTGAGTTTAATTTGTTGGGAGACAGTCGAGTATTGGACTTTGGCTGGGATGGACATGGAATGAGGTAATCTACAGGATATGAGTGGGGGGGGTGCTTCAAGAGTTCGACGACAGTGAAATTGCATCTTTTTAAGAATAATTGAAGGAATGAAGAATAAAAGTTTATGAAACCAATTTTGTCCGGAGTTGTTAAGAAGAAAATACTGTAAATTTAAGTGCATAGACATATTAGATTGTCCCAAAAGTTTGTAATTGAATTTTTATACAATTTTTAATTGTTTTTTGTATTTATATTGTTATAGTGATCTTTATCTTTCTATTCCAGATGGCAATTGATAAAATTAAGCTGCGAGTTTAAGATTTGTACTGCAAGATGCGAGGTTTTTCAACCAGGATAGCAGCAGAACAGATTCGTGCTGAAGGTGAAGGAACGATTACATATGCATTGATCTAAAGGAGTCTTTAAGATAAACCTCGTTTTGGACGACGGTGACAAAAGGTATGCACGTTGTGTACATGTACTGCCTCACCCACACGGACACAAACGAGACGTTATATACACCCACGTTATATACACCCACGTTATATACACCAGTATACAACATTATTCCAGTAGCTTCTTTCTGAGAACTGCAGACTTATGGAACTCTTGTGGCGTGTGTAGATGTGCACAAGAATGATGGAGCTTGTACATGAGTCTTGAAATGTTATTTCTTTTACCCTCCTCCAGTTAAAGGCATGGAGGAGGTTGTGCGCGTAGGTTTTTGTGTCCTTCGGACGTGCCAACTGGAGAAAACTGATTTCATTGACCAGGTTTGTCTGATTTTTATAAGTTGGATTAATTTGACATAGATTTGTTAGTTTTGGAATTCCAAACTATTTTCATTGGTTAAAAAATATTGAGTTAACACGTTCATGTGAAAACCCAACTCGATTGTGGATGTAAAGAGGAGAGTGAATCGCAAATGAAGCGGATAAAGAATGAGAGTACCTATTCAAGCCAGTCGTTGTTTTTCACATCAAAATAGGAACACGAATTGATAAATCTACTCGGCGCGCTCTATTCTGCCTTGATAGAGTTCAAAGCCAGCTTCGAAACATAGTAGGTGATGCCCTTTTTTCTTTCCTACCACAGAAGAGACGTTGCTAGCTCTATCATTATTTTCATGGCAAGTGCTCATCCGAGCTCAAATCTATGCCCGTCCTTGCTGGACTTTCACAAAAAACAAATCAACAATTTCCCCCACTCTCTGCCTATACCGTAATCTAAACGGAGATTCCACAAACATAGCTTTTTTTCCTAGAACTGGCCGCCTGTAGAAAACTGTTCCACTGGCTTGCTTCCCGGTCGACTACAGGTCCACTATAAACAAGTTCTTGTTGAACCGTCCCCTTAAGTAATCAAATTCTACCATACGTACATCATAAACGATTACTACACTACCACCTTACATTCATTAACTCTTATACTCGAGTAGCCTGCATGCCTTGATAAGTTATGACTCCTTGTAAAAAGAAAGATATTATACTAAAGCTGGGTTAACGTTTGTTTTAATGCGACTCTTTTTTCCCTTATATATTTTAACCACACAAAATAAGTGCTAGGATATTCGTCAGTTTTGGGATTGTTATTCTCTTCCTTCAAATATTCCATTTTAATGGTCCTAATTTGCCTCAATTTGCAATTAACTCACCACGTGACACACTCCATTACCAAGTTTCTGTTTATCATCCTCACACACTCTCACCATATCTTTACTAATAATGTGGGGTATATTATCATATGCCTTTTGGTAATCAATCTAAACTATACTTAGATTCCTCCACCTTATCTGTTCCGGCAGATACTGCACTAAAGACCATATTTGGAGGCAACCCCACATATCAGATCATTGCTCTTGTAGCAATGCGTTTCGGTCAATCATACCAATTGTCACTATCCAGTTCCCTCTCGGGGAAACTGGTCCCCCTACCCTCACTCTCCACATTAAAAAAAAACGGCCCTGTGCCTAATTTACTCAGTGGGGAAGCAAATAAATATCTACTTAAATTCCTCTATCTCTTCCCACAATACTAAAGGATAGTCTTATTAATCAACAACTGGTCCTTGGCGCCTAAACACTTCCTTCTTGATCCTGCTTGTTCTTTTTCTAGGTGTTCTTCAGAGGAGAGACGTTGGTAGATGCTGTTTGCAATCAAGTCAGTGAAGAACTTATAGGTCGTAGTGAGACAACAGATAGGTTTGTATTTATTAGGTCATTGTGTTTCACTCGTTTTGTAGTATGAAGGTTGTATCACCTTTTAATAACCATGCTGGTGTGGTCTCTTCACCTCTCAATAGTCTGGTGAAGCAACTACTATAATGCCTATGAAGTGCTGCTAGTTGCTTAAGCCAGAAATTGGGTAGTTTGTTTACGCAAGGCTTTTTGTAATTCTGGAACCAATTCAGCTTTTATTTTACCATGCCAGCTGATATCTTTGGCTCTGACATTTCTGCTTAGTTTTCGTTGCTCTTAGCAACATCCAGGATCTATTTGGACTTCATTTTACTCTTTTTTTTTCACGAGTTTCTTATAATTTTGTTTAAGCTGGGGGATGGAGCATCCTACCGAATACCGGGTATTTGCTATCTAATATA
Source organism: Euprymna scolopes (assembly GCF_053919585.1). Lineage (NCBI taxonomy): Eukaryota > Metazoa > Mollusca > Cephalopoda > Sepiida > Sepiolidae > Euprymna > Euprymna scolopes. Next base: position 101,747,956 of record NC_136491.1, read on the forward strand.
ATCCAACTGAGAGATCTTCTTAAGATTCTAACCGTCCCGTTAAGTGCAATTATTTGAATCTCCCTTGTACTTGGTCCGCAAATAATATTTGCCAAGTAACTTGTGAAATTCCTTTTTATGAGTGCAGTTGCTCCTATAACTACTAGATCAACTAGTATATATACACTGATGGATCCCTAAAACGAGATATATTCGTTTGAAATAACTGAGTAAGCATTGCTACAGTCACGAGTAATAATTTGGTGAGTCGCCTTACCGAAAAAATATTCGTGATCGAAGCTAGTTCCTTGCGACATCTGCTCCAGGTGAGTATTTATGGCGTAACCAACCAATGATATTCTTGTAAGGAGGAAGAACTCAAACGAATATATATAATAATTGAATTTCAGAAGTAAGAATAGATCGCGTCCACCTCTACAAATCTACTATAAGACGAATCTCTATCCCATTTCAGTTTTTAATAAGGTGCAGAAACTTGGTAATTTGGTTGTCTCTCCCACCGTTTCTTCTTCTGTAAGTCCCCTCTCTCACAAACGTGATTTTTTTTTACCAACAAGTCACTACTTCTCAAGGTTCAAAAGTGACTCGTGGGAGAGAGTTACATTAATGTCAGGTGGACGTAATGATTGGTATTTACGGTGCTAGTTACGTAGAATTTGATTATTTAAGGGGTTCAACAAGAATTTGTTTACATCCAATGTTGTTTGTCTCAGTCTCTTCTATGAGTACAATTATCGCATGTGTTCTCTAGAAGTGTCTGATGATTGATCCTCTACTTACCTTGTTTCACTTTGTTTTGACTCGTTGATCTAGTGTCCGTCACTAATTTGCTGTTCAAGAATACATCTTTTTTTTTCCCCAGTAGGTTTTCCCCAACAATTTCTGACTTGTGGAACTCTTTTTCTGCTGACAGTTTTCTTTCTATCTATAATCATAGTCTTCTAAAAACTAAGGCCAATATGCATCCTCTGTCATTGCGATAATCATCTTTAGTTTTTTTAACACCTTACATCAAATGGCTTCACATCTTGTCTAGAGCGACTTCCATAAAAAAAAATTAAACATGACCGCGAAGCAGACTGAACACGAAGTCAATCGTATGGGTGAACAAAAAGTAAAGAAACGCCGAACAAATATGTTTATTCATTAAGCGGTTTCATACGTGCAACGTGTACAGAGATTTAATTGTTATCTCAATAAGGATGACCTCGGAATTGTGACCACAATGACAACAGCAAACTTTCCACATTGACACATGTAATGCGATCCTTTATTATCGTAAATAGTCACAAATCTTGAAATTTGACACCATTATAAAGGAAAGTCGAACTACTAATCAAAAGAAGCTCAGATTCAAATTTAAAAAGAATAACTTTATATTAAAAAAAATTAAATTACAAATTGAAAAAACTTAAGTTTACATCAAAAGAAGATCAAATTCCAATTACAAAGAAACTTAACTTTATATAAAACAAAATTCAAATTAAAATTAAAAAAAAAGCTTAAGTTTTGATCAAAAGAAGCTTACATTCAAATTAAAAGAAGCTTAAATTCAAATAAATAAAGCGTAAGTTTACATAAATACACAATTCAAATCAAAATTCAAATTAAAAAGATTAAATTTACACATAAAAAACAAATTAAAATTAATAGAAGCTAAAAATTAAATTAAAAAGATTAAATTTATACAAAAAAATTAAATTTCAAATTAAAAGATGCTCAAATTTAAATTAAAAAGGTTAAATTTGTATAAAAAATTCAAATTAAAAGGAGTTCAAATTCAAATTAAAATGCTTAAATTTATATAAAAACAAAATTTAAATTAAAAGAAACTCAAATTCAAATTAAAAAGTTTAAATTCATATAAAAAAGAAATTCAAATTAAATTTAAAAACTGAACTTTATACAAAACTAAATTAAAATGAAAAGAAACTCAAATTCAAATAAAAAGTACTTAAACTTACAAATTAAAATTAAAATACGACGAAATTCAAATAAAAAAACATCCAAATAAAAATACTTCATTTTAAATAAAGGTCAAATTCGAATCAAAACAAGTTGAAATTCAAATTAAAAGTTCATATTGAAGTTGCAAAGAGATGAACTTTAAGTTAAAAAACAACAACAACAACAAAAAAACATAATCGATTTTGTAAGAATCTACCGGGGAAACAAAAGCAGACTATTATATCTGAGCAAAACAAACTAGTCTTGAATTTCGGACATTACTAAATCTCACCACAGACATTCCATTCGCTAGCATTGCTATACTTTATCCAAATCAAAGAGTGAGAGAGCCGTTAAGTATTAGTTCAATGTACAGCGCCATTTTGTAAGAATCTATTTTCTGCAAATGTTAATCAGAAACGTATGACAACATTCTTATCTCCCTCACACTCGCCCACTCGTTTAACTTCTTTTCCCGATCCCCATTCCCCACCTACGCTTTCAAGCGGATGGTATAAATAGGATCGGAGTTTTTGATTGGATTAGTCACTTTGTTTGAGTGGGTGGGTGGAGGATGATTAAGGAACAGGGTTTGGGGTAGGAGAGGTTAAGGGCATTGAGGGCAACTGCACTTAATCGACGCTCCCGTTGGCATTTGAATGAAGGGGTGGAGGTGAGGAATGAGTTGGGTTGAGGTGAAATTGTGGAGGTTGTCACCCGGTGCAACAGGTGGGCTTAGGTACGTACTTTCACTCGTTAAGCCAATTGACTTGCCTAATCATTAACACACGTCTACAACTGCAAGGATATTCCAATGCTTATATATGGTGTGTTGTAGTGGTTGCAAGCGCGAATTGTTGGCTTGACGTACCAGGTTCGAATTCTATCGAGGCTATTTTTTTATTTTTATTTTTTTTACTTTTTACTATTTCTTACACTAAACAAGGCGTATTTCAACTTGGATGTAAGAGACAAGATATTTGTTTATATTTGTAATCTTTCGTACGAACGTATTTCAGGTGCAAACATTAGTACATACTTACGTTTCATGGCGAAATTAGTATGAATTCTCAAAGTTACGAAAAATGATCCAGTAAAAAAATAATTACAATTAAAAATGAAATTTTTCAAGTTTAGCGATTTATTGAAGTTTAACGTATGTTTTTTTTTAATGGGGGAGGTTTCGCAAGATCCAGAAAGAGGTAATTGCAATCCATCAATTTTGACTAAATAATTGTAATCTAACATTTTGACTCCAGATATCTGAACACGTATTTGTAGTTAATTTAAAAAAAAAAAATCCTTCTAGCACATCATCTACTGGATTAAGTTTCCTAATTTCTGGAATTTATACTAATTTCAGCATGGCAAGGGTAATTAATGAAATGTGGTCTGATGAACTCATTGAACTTGTGCCCCTTCGATATACATACCCCAGACAAACCCACCTAGCAACAAAATCACACCCCTTCATCGTTGAGGTCCCTAAATGCCAGAAAGCTTCCTACTCTAAAATAGTTTCTTCTCTGGAACAGCTAGGCTTTGGAATTCCCTTCCTGTTACCCGCTTCCATGACTATACCGATACGCAGAAGTTTAAATGTAACGTAAACCAACATCTTGTTTCTGGTCCCAAATAGTAGCCCCTTACATCCAAGTGACGATATGCCTTGTTAAAAGTGGAAATAAATTAAAAAAACAAACAAACAAACAAACAAACAAACAAACAAAAAAACAACAACTCTACATAAGAGACGCGCCATTATTGTTTAAATACTGGTTATGTATATGCGATATTACTCACAAGGTTAACTAATTTGCATATTCGTTTTCAAAAAGGATGCTTTATTAATTAACCATTATATGTTATTGTTTCTTAATTCCGTAATAGTTTGGATTTGAATATAACGAATCGTTGTTTCGCGATATTGTTTTATTTCCCGTTCAAACGTTTAGTATTTGTATTCAAATGTTTCTTTAAGAGAACTGAATTAATTTTCAACAGGTTGTCATCTATTCCTAAATCTCAAGTGAAAAGGCAAATTGATTTTTATCTTATTTTCTTTACATATGATTGCATTTAAAGTAGTGTTGGGACGATTAATCGGAATCGGGAATCGGAAGAATCGGAAGATTTGGGGGGTATCGGAATCGGTATCGAAATCGAAAAAAATTGGTGCCTATTTTCCGATGCCAAAACGATTCTTTTAATTGCCTTTTTTATTTATTTATTTTTCAAGCAAAATCTTCCATTGCTGGTAATAATCATAAAATAATAAATATTTATTGATTTTAAAATACTAATAAACCTAAAATCTGTAGATGTTCCTAAGTGCAATGTTACGTTTAGGAAAACATCTGATTATTTAACATGCTTTTTATTTATTAATTAATTTTTTTTTTTACAGAAATCGGGAAAATAACTCTTTCATTAAATATTTAGAGATTTATAAAGTATCGGAATCAGTAATTGTATCGGAATCGGGGAAAATATTGGAATCATCCCATCACTAATTAAAGAATATTTGTTTTTACTCTTTTTCACCCCAAGCAAAGCCTATTCCCACTTGGACTTAAGAGGCTACTATTTGGGATCATGTCTAACAGAGAATTGTGGGGAGTTGAGTAGCGAGATGTCTGTTCACATTACATTTAAACTTCTGCAGGTTAATAAACTCAGATAAACAGAAAACAGACGGAGGATCCCAACGGCTAGCAGTCCGAGGTAAGAAATTATTAGAGTAAAAGGCTTTTCAGCATCTAGGGACCTCAATAGTGAAGGGGTGTGATTTTGCTGCATCTCAAATTAGTCGGGAATATGTACTATATAGAAGCTGATCTTAGGAGTGTGTTAACACCAAGTCCTATAATATTCTTTTTAACAACAGACAATGTCGTCGCACAAAAAGGAAACAAAAACCTTTTGTAAAGAAACCACAATGTTATGTTTCTGAATTTGGAGATGAGGATTGATAATTCATACTATTTGCATTATTGTTCCCATCTGGAGTGTTATTCTCACAACGTTTTGTCTGCAAAAACGCGTGGCGCAAAGGATAAACTACTAAATAAAATCCAGTTCTTAGTGACACTTTCCTGGAAGTTAAAGGTTGAATCCTCAGTGCAAGCGATACTAAGAACACTCTTGCGAATTACTTAACACATAGCAGACGGAATGAGGACATGCTACCCCCGTGTATTTAATAAAGGGTTTCGTTCAAAATTCCATGCAGATTCCCGGGTTCGTCAGAAAAATTCCCGATTTCGATAGAAAGATTCCCGAGTTCAACAAGATACACTTGAAGAAGATCAAAGTGAAAATAACAGTACAGATGAGAATAGTAGCCCGAATAATGCAATATGGGTGCTCCTGCCAGAAACCAAAGTTCCAGACGGCAGAATTCTGACACTACCATATTGCCTATCACAAAGAGGGAGGGTTGGACTTTGGAGGCGAATTACTGTTAACTTGGGTGGGATATAATGTATTTAATTGGGAATCACAATTCCTGGGGCAGGCTCACATCGGCCCCCGCCGCACTACTTTCGACACGCACTTTTGTAAATTAAATCAATTAACCCACACGGATTGCATTCGATAGCCTTGTGCGAGCTCGTGTCACAGGCGAGCATATTTCATATCAAAGTGGCTATGGAATCTTGGAAAAATAATCAGAGAGGTTTCAATATTTTCACACTTTGAATAATGACCCACGTCAACTTGGCATTCTTGTTTACTGCGATAGGTAATATGCCAACAGCTGTTGAATGTTAGCACTGTTATCAGCTCCAGACCTCCCTGATTCATCAGGGAAACGCTCGAATTGCCAAAAGCGATTGTAACATGATTGAAACCAGTGCTTCTCAACGCAAGGAGGCGACGACCCACAAAAAGGAGCAATGTAGAAATTATGTACGTAGTAAAGAGAAGCGTTTACGAAACTATAAATGACGATGCCAGGATTTAATCGAAACTAGCATTATATATATATATATATATATATATATATATATATATATATATATATATATATATATATATATATATATATATATATATATATCCTTGTACTTTTTTGTAGAAAAAGAAATCCCATACAGTGCTCTATTATTAGGGGAAAAACCTTTCTCGAAATAAGAGCAATATATTTTTTGTATAATATATACAGGAATTTACATTTATATCGGTAGTCGGTACCGACGGTTTCAAGCCCGGTAGTTGAGGACTTTTAAACGAGATTAGACATAACTTCAAAATGAACTTTTAAAACGTTTTTATACGAGACTTAAACTGAATGATAGGGGGGGGGGGTGCTTAAAGAAACATAATAATATAGAAGGCATCATCCCATACTTTTTAATTTATTGCTTCAAATTTATTACCTTATTAAAGTAGCATACAAAAAAAAAATAAAATAAAAAAAATATAAAGGATAAAATAAATAAATAAATAAATAAATAAATAACAATTATGGTGTGCATATATAGAGTTCCGGTTCCGGTTAAAGACAGATGAGAGTCGGCTGAAGAGAGCCTGAGGCGGACATTAAGAGCAGTCCTCAACTACCGGGCTTGAAACCGTCGGTACCGACTACCGATATAAATGTAAATTCCTGTATATATTATACAATATATATATATATATATATATATATATATATATATATATATATATATATATATATATATATGAGCAAACAGTTAATAAAATATGTTAAAAAACACTTTGAAATTAGTTAAAAACATATTTAATCTGAAAAGGAAACACTTAATAATTGGATGGTCCTTAATCCGCGGAGTTTCGAAGAAATACTTTCCTTCTCATCAGAGGGTAAGAATTAGCAAAATGCAGGATCGGATTTTGCATGCAGAAGTATTTGATGAAACAACAAGTAAGTCAAAGATCTTACTTGAAAACAAAAAAAAGTGAAGCAGAGGGAATATGGCGAAGAAAAAGGTGATTACACATGAATGGATAATCTGGTGGAAGATAAAAATCCAGTGACGGTAAAATCCAAATGTAAAACTTCAAGAAAGTTAAAAGAATTTCCATTTGTACAAGTAAATTCCGTAATTGGAAGAAGATGGTCCATAATAATCCAAAGGCAGAAATCCATTTATTTTATATATATATATATATATATATATATATATATATATATATATATTCTCTCATACCTATAGATATTAGTGTCAAATACTTACGCAAACATCAGTATAGGAGGGGACGTCCGGGAGATTCGAACCCAGTCACGAAGTCACGTTTGACTCCATTTACTAAGCCTTTACTTCATGGCCACAAAACAATTGCACAGGCATGAAGAGAATTAACAACTAGTAAACACTCAATTCGGGCACAGACATTAGACAATCCAGAGTGTTTTAACAAGCGGAAGTCGTCAACGTTGCATAAACACTAGTTGCCTGCCTCTTAGTTTATATTTCCCAGGCAGTGTCCATTACTAAAGTATATATATATATATATATATATATATATATATATATATATATATATATATATATATATATATATATATATATATATATATATATATATATATATATATATATATATATATATATATTACCAAGCCCCTTTAAAAATACTTTAGTATTCCTACAGTATTTGGTAACCTATATCTAAAATTCCAATTGTTTAGACACAAAATTGGCCTAGGAGTTTGGTAGAGTCTGCATAGGTCAACTCTTTCAACTTTGACCTCCTGGCAACCAAATTTTCCCGCAAAAACTGATTAAATAAGCTTGTTGCATGTTTGCATACCCTTTGTGTCAAATTTCAAATGTTTAGAGCCAAAATTGGCTAAATAGTTTGCTAGAGACCGCAAAAGTCAAATCCTTTGAACTTTAACCTCTTGGCCACCAAATTTTCGGCCAAAAAACCGATTAAAACGCTTGCCCTATGTCTGAATACACTTTATATAAAATTTCAAATGTTTAAACCAAATATTGGCTGAGTAATTTGATAGAGACCGCAGAAGTTATTTTTTTAATTTTGACCACAATTTAGCTCCCTTAACATTTATTGTTCTGGGGTCAAGTAAAATTATAAAGTTTGATCCATATCCAAGTAAGATACATCTAAAATTTCAAGTGTTTAGACCCAAAATTGACGGAGGAGTTTGGTAGAGCTTTCAAAGGTCAAATCGTTGAACGTTGACCCCTTGACAGCCAAATTTCTGACCGAAAACCAATTAAAAAGATTTTCCCAAATGTTAATAACCCTTATGTTAAATCTCGAGTCTATGGACTGAAAATTGACAGAGTAGTTTGGTAGGGAAATGTACACACACAGCCACACACACACAGCCACACACACACACACATACACAGACAATTTCACTAATATATATATATATATATATATATATATATATATATATATATATATATATATATATATATATACTAGCATGGGTGCTCGGCGTTGCCCGGGTGTTTGGAGGTGTGTGTTGAGCAAAAAAAAAAAAATGGTAGTAGGAAGGCAGGCTCGAACCCGTACCGCGAAGGAGGAAAAGAACGGGGAAAACGTGACGTCTTTGCTGTTACGACCACTGCCAAACCGGAAGTGACATAGGTTTAAATTAAGGCTAGACAATCGAAAAGAGGGTATGACTTTCGAAAATATCGGCGAAAAAAGTGACCCCTCTCTATAGAAAAGTGCCCAGTTGAGGGTGAAGAAATTAATGTTTTAGTCAATTTTCCAGTATTTGTCGTCTGAAGGGTCGAGCTTCCAAACGATACTGATCTTGTGGAAATTTGTCGCCTCTGTCGAAAGTTTTAGGCAGACATGCAAACGTACATACATACATTTATATATTGGTAGCTCAAATTTCCGACCGAAACCGATTAAAAAGCTTGTCCTATCTCTGGATACCCTTTATGTAAAATTTCAAATGTTTAGACCAGAAATTGTCTGAGACCGCAGAGGTCATTTTTAAAAAAAAACTTTGACCCCTATTATAACCCCTTAACATTTATTGTATTTGGCTCAAATCAAGTTATGAAGTTAGATCCATATCCAAAAAAACAATATATAAAATTTCAATTGTTTAGACCCAAAATTGTCGGAGGAGTTTGGTAGAGTTCTCAAAGGTCAAATCATTGAATTTTGGCCCCTTATCAGCCAAATTTCTGTCCGAAAACGGATTACAAAGATTTTCCCAAATCTCAGTACCCTGTATATCAAATTTCGAGTCTGTAGACTGAAAATTGACAGAGTTATTGTGTAAGGAAATGTACACAGACAGACACAGATAGACAGACAGACAGACAGACAGACACTTTCAATCTTATATATAACTACAGGCTCCGTACTAACTGTAAGTTTGTATGAACCTTTTGTATAAGGAGAAGTGAATTTAGTATTATGGCATCTGTTTGATGCACAGTGAAGGATTAATAAAGTATTAAAAGGATTCATCACAACAAAACCATATTTACACAAGAAATTTTACATGGACCTTTCTTATTATAAGGTACAGTGTACTAAGTGTTATAGTCTCCCTTCGATGCACAGTTAGGAAGCGTCTTTATTTCTTTTCATGAAACCAAAGATATTAGCGTTTCAATATTCAATTTGGCTACGAGTATATATATATATATATATATATATATATATATATATATATATATATATATATATATATATATATATATATACTAGACTACCCGTGACTCGTTGGGTCAGTATGTTATATTAGCTATGGAATTCATGTATGAGCGTGACACATGTGACGTAAAGAAAATAGTTTTTTTTTACATAACAAAAACATTTCTATGAAAGTATATTAAAATGAAAAAATAATATAGATAGATTTCTATGAGTCGTTCTGTTTATTAGAATTGATTATTTTTGAAAAAAAAAATTACAGTTACTGAATTATAAGTGGTTGGCCATACTTATAGGTAAATGTGCACTGAACAGATACCATAATACTTATTATAGTTAAATTCAAATTTTGATATATCTGCTTTTTTTTTTTACATCGGTCATTTCTGTATTACGTTTAAGTTATTTTAAACCCCACTCTTCCAATGTTAAATAATAATTTCGAAATAATAACGTTAATATTTCAGCGCCCCAATTGTTCTTTTATTTCTTTTTTCGCGTTTAAATTATCCAAATAAACAATTGTTAATACTGTCTGTTTTTTTTTTACATCGTTCATTTCTGTATTAAGTTTAAGTTATTTTAAACCCCACTCTTCCCATGGTAAATAATAATTTTGAAATAATAACGTTAATATTTCAGTGCGCAGGTTATGCGCGCATGCACAACCGGATGTCGTAAACCGGAAAGTTGGTTACATACATCGTTACAAGGTAATTTGTTTTATAATTATACTAGCATTTCAGACCGGCGTTGCTCGGGTGTTTGGAGGTGTATGCTGAGCAAAAACAACAACAAAAAAAACGAGTTAATTTTTTAAACTTTGACCATTATTATGACCCTTTAAAATTCATTGTTTTGGGCTCAAATCAAGTTATTAAGCTAGATCCATGTCCAATGAATCTATATCTAAAATTGTCGGAGGAGTTTGGTAGAGTTCTCAAAGGTCAAATCGTTGAACTTTGACCCCTTAACAGCGAAATTTCTGGTCGCAAACCAATCACATCGATTTTCCCAAATCTCAGTACTCTGTATATCAAATTTCGAATCTGTAGAGTGAAAATTGACAGAGTTATTGCGTAGGGAAATGTACACAGACAGACAGACACACACACAGGCACACAGACAGATACGTTCACTTATATATATATATATATATATATATATATATATATATATATAACAGATTTTGGCAATTTTATAAGTTCCAAATATCAGCGACTATTGTAGCAAAATCGAACAAATGAGGGCTCGTTGGAAAGGTAATGACCCGAATTGTGTAGTGGGCTATGTGATATTTTCTTTTAAGGTCGTACAGTAACGGGATCGTCCTTCATTTAGAACCTATTTCTGGCACGTTTTTACAGCCATAAAATGTTACAATGGTAGTCACTTGTTTTCCCAGTTTTGCATATGAATTACAAAATATCTGCTATTTACCCCAAACCTCTTGCTTTGATGGAGGGGAGACTAAAACTTGCTGCTATTATTTCAAAGGATCTGAAATAACAGCAAGGAGAGACTTAATTCCAAATATTTCTCATGTGTTACATCTCCACTCTTTGGTTTTCATACATGAAGTAAACTTCAAAACCTTAAAAACTGAAATATTGTATTATTTGATACTGGAGATATTCGTAATCATACCCTATTTCCAAAAGAGGAGAGATATAACATATGAGAAATATTTGGAATCAAGTCTCTATTTGCTGTTATTTCAGATCATTTGAAACCACAGAAGCAAGTTTTAGTCTCCCCTCTATCAAGGCTAGAAGTTTTGTATATATATATATATATATATATATATATATATATATATTACCGTTTTATCTGTTTGGTTACATATGTTTCGGATGTTGAACCATGTTTACGATCCAACAGCCTCGTCAGATCGTGCAGAAATGGTTGTTAGTATTTGGAAGAAATGTTTTAGAAGAAATACGAGAAAAAAAAGAAGAAAAAAGAAAAAAAAAACGGGGGGGGGGGTAGGAGATAATAAGGGGGAGGGAGACGGGTATCGACAATATTTCAGTTTTGAAGGTTAAAATACATTAGATTGTATTGTGTGTGTGTGTGGGGGGGTAGCAGATTCAGGTAGCCGTGGGTGGAGATATTTAGATATAGGGAGAGGGAGGTGGAGATAGGATGGTAAAGAAAAAAGAGAGGGGGAGAGTAAGGTGAGGAGGGGTGGGAGGAGTTTCAATTTTTAGGTTTTAAATTTTGACTGCTTTTTGCTTGTTCAGCCATGTCTATGAAGTAGATGAGAGAGAGAGAGAGAGAGAAAGAGAGAAAGAGAGAGAGAGAGAGAGAGAGAGAGAGAGAGAGAGAGAGAGAGAGAGAGAGAGAGAGAGAGGGTTTTGTAGGTGTCATGTGTTTGACACGTACAAGGTTCCATTTAAATTTTTTGTAGTCGCTATAAGTCGACTTACCCCCTCTCTTTTTTCTTTACCATCCTCTCTCCACCTCCCTCTCCCTATACCCTGCACCTGGGATTAAATTCTTCGTTCTTCCTTCGATGGGCGTACTGCATACCATCACTGCCTAACCTATTGAAGTTGCTTTCGTCGCTAAATATCACTTTCGACTAATATGAAGAATCATGATCTGCATGACATCTGATGAAGTCAAGACGACACTTTCTGTTCTTTACAAAAATCATTACACTATTATTAGATTTGGGGAACCGTTTCAAATCTGCTTCTGAGGTTGCGGATCTTGAAAGCATTGTCTTCCCTGTAAGAAGTAACTCTAGAACGACTAGATTTATGAGCATCACAAACAATTACGGCGTTTTGGTGCTTTTGCACAGTCATTCGTACCGTTTTCTCATAACATTTCAATCTGCGGCCGATTTCTTGATTGAATAAACCAGAAAGGTCGAGATTAATGAATTCCTGATGATTACTAAGAGAAAGTCGAGGCATATGGACAAAATATTACGCTGTATAACCTAGAACGACAATAATTACGATTAGAGATGCTTTGTGCCTAAAAGGTAAATACTTTAAGCTGGTTTTAAGCTCATCTGTTGCTGCGGACTTTCTTTTTGCCTTCTCCATTTGAAGTTATTTTTTTAAATTGACGTGAACACTAGGATACTTCAATTAAAAGTCAAATATGAACAGAAAAATTATAGAGGAGTAAAAGGCGGATCAAATGAGGTATAGGTTGTTTAAACAGTTACATTTTAATTTCGCTTAAATTTGCGGTTTTGGAAAAATAATAATGGCGGACTTTCTTTTTAGCGTCACTGTATATACATTACATGTGTGTGTGTGTGTGTGTGTGTGTGTGTGTGTGTGTGTGTGTGTGTACCATTTGTTGACAATGTTTGAAAAGGAGTTATTTATGCCTGCAAGTAAATAATGTTCAACGGAGGTAGTTAGAATGAAATAGAGCGGAAAGATTTCTCTGGAGTTTGCTTGTTCTTATTGAAATGAAGAAAACCATTGAATAGGACGAAATCCCGTCCGCCATTGTGCACACCAATGGCATTTTATGACAAACAACGAAACCGGATGTAGGCGGTGTGCGACAAGTCATTCTTCGACGGTTGTTTTGTCTTTTAATAATCGCTAGCTGAACCTTTTTTTAGTTCTGTTACGTGCATTGATATCTATTTTTTTATGTATGTGTATCTATATATCTGCGTATATAAATATCTGGATTTCTCTTCTTTCACCTTTCTTCTGTTCCTCCTCTCTCTCACTCCCTCTCCCATCTCTCTTTCTCTCTCCATATATATATATATATATATATATATATATATATATATATATATATATATATATATATATATATATATATATATATATAATAATAATAATGAAATAAAAAAGATGCAGTGTTTACCTGATACAAGCGATGGTAAATTTTAATCTAATATAAATACCAATAATCCCAACCAAATAAAAAAGCTCAATATACAATAGAGAGTAGAGCTTATTATAAGAGAAAGAAAATTAAAACTGTACGAGGGGCGTGCAATAAGTAATGCCCCTGACCCACTTCCAATTGTCTGATCTTGCTGAAATTTTGCATGTGCAATGATTTATATCTCTACGGGTTATGTGGCAAATTACAGCTCTGAACTAATTGTGGTTTCTGTTTTACAGGTGTTTGAACTGAGTCAGGTGTGAAATGGAGCCTGGTGAATGTCGAGCAGTGATCCAGTTTTTGTATTTGAAAGGACGCACACCACAGGAGACTCATAAAAGAAACTTATGGTGATAATGCCCCATCATATGACCTTGTAAAACGCTGGCATAGTGAATTTAAACATGGCCAGAAGTCTGTGGAAACAGCTTCCAGACCTGGTGCCCCCCTCCTTCTGCCATTGATGAGGCATCTGTCCGTCAAGTTGAGGCTGCCATTTTGGAAGATCGGCGCATTACTATTTGCCAAATAGCCCAAGATGTCAAGATTAGTACAGGGTCTGTGGAAACTATCATTCAGGACCATTTACATATGCATAAGGTGTCTGCCAGATGGATTTCCAGATTGTTCACACCATTCCAGAAACGAGAACGCGTCGAATGCTCAATGATTAATTTGGAGATGTGCCAAGACGATGAGTCAATGTTTTTCAAAAGACTGATTACACAGGATGAAACCTGAGTCCATCACTATGATCCAGAGACGAAAGCTGAGTCAATGCAGTGGAAGCATTTGGACTCACCACCTCCAAAGAAGGCAAGGGTGCTCACAGTCTTCTGGGACCAGGACGGAGTAGTGATGACAGATTTCCTGGCAAAGGGTACCACAATTACAGGAACCTATTATGTTTCACTTTTGAGGAAATTAAGGGAAGCTATCAAAATCAAGAGGCGAGGCAAGATCAGCAAAGGTACCCTCCTCCTGCAGGACAACGCTCCACAACTCGCATGTCGCCAGATCAGAAGCACGGGCGTGTGGTTATGAAATTCTTCCCCAATCTTCCATTCTCTTCTGACCTTGCACCCTCTGACTTTCACCTCTTCCCAGCCATGAAGTTGTTTTTGAAAGGAAAGCGTTCCCAGATGATGCAGTCTTGATTTCTGAAGTCACGTCGTAGTTGGAGGACCAACCTGGGGTGTTCTATAAAAACGGCCTCCAAGCTGCATCAAACGATGGTAGAAATGCATAACTCTGGGTGGTTCCTATGTCGAGAAAGACTAATAACTGTTGTGCCAAGTTTCGTTGCTCTACTGTTATGGGAAGTGGGTCAGGGGCATTACTTATTGCACGCCGCTCCTCGTAAGCTGAAATTTACAACCAAATTTATTGTTGGACTGAATATTCCAAAAAAACAATAAGAAAAAAATGACTTTTTTTTGGAGTATTCAGTCGAACAATAAATATGATTGTAAACTTCAACTTACAGTTTTAATTTTCTTTTTCTTATATATATATATATATATATATATATATATATATATATATATATATATATATATATATATATGTATATATATATATATATACTAGCAAGCCACCTAGCGTTGCCCGGTCACGAAATACGCTTAAGCGATATCTTAGTTTATATAAATTTTGTATTTAATACAAAATCAATTCTCTATTGATTATCATATTGTACCTAATATATAGTAGTGATTGGCCAGTATTGCCCAGTCGTAAACTATGCTTAAATATGGTATGTTGATTTATGTAGATTTCATATCTATTATCATAGAGTCAACACTCTATTGGTTATTATATCATATCCAACATATAGCAGTGATTTAAAAAAATTAAATATAAGTAAATATCTTGGATACCATCAGCAAAAAATCGAAATCAAAACATCTAACGCTTCAGCATTATTCCTTGCCATCTGGGCAACCAACAGTGGATATAAGAACTCTAAAAATTAACCGACATTAACGTATGAATGTATGTTTGCGCATGCATATAGAAGCACTTTAAGTTGATTTATACCTACTAAGTTCAAATTTTATAAACTTTGACTCCTTAGCAGCTAATCTTACCGGATAAATGCCAAATCGAATCTGTTACACAGATCCGAATTTCCATTTAAAGTCTGTGGACTAAAAATCGGCAGAATAATTTGGTAGGGACCGTTCCTCACACAGACAGACAGACAGACAGACAAACAGACAGGCAGACAAAGGCTCTTTTAAATATAAATATATATTTATATTATTATTTTTGTGTATCCGCATATAATTTAATAAAATATAATATTTTATGCATCGGTTTAATTATTTACTTCAAAATGCTCAACACATACGTAGAGGTAGGTTGTAAGTTATGAAAATATATAATTAGGATTCGTTAGACTAATGCATGAAATTGATATTACCGCGTGTTTTTTTTTAAATATAAATACATGAAATATTAAGTTTGCTAGTTAGCCAATCAGATTCTTTATTATTCTCCTTTCCGTTTTTACCAGCCGATGATGATGATGATTTTATCAAACAAAATTCCAGTTGACTTGCAATTCACTTCTTTATTTTAATCTCGGGATGTTATCTTTGATTTTAAAAGCAGATATTACTATTTTAATATTTTGGTATGACAACCCTCTCGCTGTATAGTAGAACGTTATCACACATGGAAAAACTGCCCTGCATTTACTGGCCTTTGTGATTTTATGTTTTGCAGCACTAATAAATTCACCTTTTTGGGCTTTACATATAATTTCATCTAGTGTGACTTAAATGTTTCTGATAGTATTGCACATAATGGTTTTAATTTAACTATCTGTACATAAGGAAGCAATTAGTACACCATCTCAACAGTCTGTTTACCGTGTTTGAAAATATGGCAATCTCCCGCGCTTGATCTATTGCATAGAATCGGTGTTACTTTGTGTTTTTATATGTTCCCGTGGTAATGGGTTGCTAGTCAACCAATCAGATTTTATTGTTATTCACACACCCATTTATCGTAGCCAATGAGCGCTCGTTTACCTGACGAGGGTCATTTGTAACTCCGATTCACATGTTTCTTCGTATTTTGGGCGGGGATCCGGTTTCTCTTTTCTGTGTTGGGAACTGACCTTAATCTGGATATTTCACATTTTATTTTATACAAGTTTATTTAGTTTATTGGTTTATGTATTTATTTATTAATATTTCTTTTTGATTACTTATTAGTAGTTACGATTGCCACTTTTTTAAAATTGTTGTTGTTATTATTTATTCATATTTTTTATTGTGTTGTTATCCTATGGTAAAATTTATTTTGTGTATGCGTACGCTTGCTATTTTAACCTTGCAGTTTAATAAATTTTGAGTGTTCTTTAAAGTTTAGGATCGCTAATTTCTCATTCATACATAGTCTATACAAGTCGTCTAAGTTTCTTCATGTGCTGGCCATCTGTACTATTTTCCACTCTTCCTCTGGCAATAGTCCCATTTTCTTGAGCTCCCAGTAGTCGTTCACTAATGCTGATGTTATCGGATTTTTTTTTAATGTACTTCAGTGGTCGTAATACCTTCTTTTAAAAACTACGGAGATTATTCCTACCTAATATTAGGTATACTTTTTGTAGGTTCTACAGTTACAAATTTTTAGTTCACTGCAAGTCTTTCTATTTCTAGTAATTACATTTTTGTTCTTGGTGTTGTTTTTGCCGTTGTTATGTTATTCACTTTTTAATGAATTTTGCTATTATTTTCTTTTATTGTCCTTATTATTTAACATTTTATTATTATGTGATATATATATATATATATATATATATATATATATATATAAATTATTTCCACAGCCA
>NC_136491.1:101767751-101875251 GCF_053919585.1 Euprymna scolopes
CCATTCTGTTCTTTTTATGTTCATTTCTATGAGATCATTTTCCACATTTTAAACTCATTCTTTTGTGAGCCTCTTTCTTCGACTTCCGTCCGCCTTCCGCCCAAATGTTTAACGCAATTATTGCGTGCCGATTCGTGGATTTCAATGGCCATGAATACCCACCGTAATGACAAACCACGGCCGCTTCTCTCGCGATCGTGCGTACCATTTTTATTTTATTTTTCCGTTCCCCTTTTTTTTCCTCAAGAAGTCTGACAGTTTTAATTAAACTGAGATGAGGTCTTCCTCTCAATTTCACGGTCCGTGACAAGACTCTGAACCCTAGACTAGGGAGACAGGTTGCTCTTCACCATTCCCCTCCATTCCTTTTTCTATTATAAGATCTCCATTTAAAAAAACAAGCAAACTTTATTTTTATTATTTTTATTTTATTTTTTAGAACGCCCCTTTTCTACACTAAAAAGGAACCAACGACTCGATCATTTTTTTGAAACGCTCAAAATATACAAACAAAATAAAGACCAACATTTTTGAAATTTTGTTTAGAAGTTTAAAATGTTCCCCTCTTCCTTTGACCAGAATAGCTTAATAGATAAAAGCTATTTAAGAAATCACTTTGATAACTCATTTCGCATATCAGAATATTCGTTAATGGGCTGGGAGACCGGGATTCAATCCTTAATTCCGAAATAATAAAAAAAAAAACACTGATACTTGATGCATTTTCCCTGATAAACACACAGCAATGTGATTAAATATTATTATAATTCTACCTCTCTATCATTCCTCCTTTTCGCTCGTACTTTTTCTTTCTTTTCTTTCTTCTCCCCCATAATGGGCCTTGAAGCTCAATTCGCGCAAACTCTGATATTCTTAATGTTAAATATTCCCTATTTAAATATTCCCTATTTACTACCAGAATCTACTGAATCGTCCATAAAATCCTTGACGCTCATGCGCTGATCTTCTCGTCGCCGTTGTTGTGACTGTAATCGCCGTCGTCGTTGTGGACTCAGGTCCTTTTCGTCACACCGACGCTGGTTGATTTAGCTTTCAAAAGATTTAGTAAAAACACAGAACCAGGCTGCCTTCGTTTGCACGCACGCGCGCGTGTGTGTGTGTGAGAGAGAGAGAGAGAGAGAGAGAGACTGTCTCACAACATCAGACATCCTTTGCTTGCCGTTTCCAGCCTGCGAATAGAACAAAATCTGTAATACCATTCTTTAAATTCTTACATTCGGCTTCAGTCACTTCTCTTGGGCAATCAAGATTTCTGGGAAAATAATGATCTGACAAGTTTGAAGACAAATTTTGTTATTCTTAACATTAGCGACGCGTTGAGACATTTTGGTAATCAACATGGCGAGTTAAATTCTGATTTTTTAATCGATTTTTTTTTAAATTCAATTTTCACCCCAAACAAGGCACAGTGCCACTTTGAAGTTGAAGTAGGGGGTTACTATCGGGGACATAATTTGTGGGGGCATTATGAAGGGAGATGAGTAGCAAGATGTTTGTTCACTTGAACTTCTGCATATCAGTACAGTTGGGAAAGCAGAATCCCGGAAGGGAGTTCCAAAGACTTGCAGTTCTGGGGAAGAAACTATTGGAGTAAAAGACTTTCTTATACCTAGGAAACTCTACTGCAAAGGGGCGGGACTTAGTTGCTTGCCGGGTTTGTCCGTCGAGGAGGCACAAGTGCTTGCAGTTCGTCAGAGCACTCACCATTAAAGTACTTGTAGAACAGGCAGCGATATGCAACATTTCGTCGATGGGAAAGAGGCTGAAGCCTAGATGACAGTTCAGGACCTATCAGATTGGCGACTCTCTTTTAAACCCTGTCTAGGAGTGAGAGACAAGCAGCAGATGCACCAGCCCAAATGTGACAACAGTACTCCATACATGGGCGAATGGTGGCCTTATAGAGGTACAGGATACTTTCAGGCGTAAGTAATTTTCTAGCACGGTAGAGAGAGCCCACCTTTTTTGCAGCAGCCTTGGCATAGCTCTCAATGTATCTATTCCAGTTCAAATTAGATTCAAAACAAAATTTAAAATTAATTTTAACTGTATTTTATGATTTTTAATCATAAAACACGCACGCTCTTTCTTAACACTACCACTAACTTTAAGTTCAAGTGTCATTACGATACTACTACTACTACTACTACTACTACTGAAAAGGTATATTCGACATGAGTGTGACAGGACCGTTAAAAGGCGATTCATAGTCCAGGGGACTACATGAGTTCAATTTTGCCGAGAGTTTGTAATTCTTCGTAAAGGTAAAATATTTTTATACTAATGGATCACTTATCAAAAGCAAATGTCACTCAAGAATAAAGATTAATGATGAACAATATTACGAAATGATTTAATATGATGAATGAAATAAACAAACCCTCATTGAAAAATAAGTACGGTTTATGACAATAATCCGTTTACATCAGATTTGAAGGTGGCAATGTTGTAGTCTACAGAGAAACAGTCCTGTGGTAACGTGTTTAACTGATTTTTCATGGAAATGACGCTTGATGATAAATATGCGGATGGATAAAGAAATTCACGTCGAATGAGATAATGTACATACGCGTTAACACACCAGTTCTCATAAGATCACCAAAGTTAAGCAATGGTGAGCTTGGTCAATACCAGATGGGTGACCATTTGGCAATACCAGGTGATGTGTGTAGGAGAACGTCAACACCTCCTTGTAAGAAGTGCAGAAATTTAACGTCGTCTTTTCCCTTGATCGGGACATAAAAGCAACTGGGAACCGCTTGTGAATTTGATATTCCCATGAAACTTCCTCCTTCGAGAGTAGCCGGTTCAACCTACTTAGGGTGAATGCCACTGGCATACATTCAGCCAATAACTGGAACATTTGACTCACGTTCGGAATGTGGGAATTGTAAAGCTAGCTCGCAAGAAGTATGTGCACCCTGGTGTTGAAAAATGGTGGCAGTATTCCTCAGTAAGCAATGCCTCAGGGAATTAACAATAAAGTAACCATTGCTCAAATGAAAAAGGCAGAACCTGGGAGGATGGATCTTCTAGAATTGTCGGCATCTCAGTCCGACAAAAGCAAGGTGAACAACTTTTTTTTTTTTTAACTCAAATTACAAGCTCTAGGAAGTTTGTCGACTATGACGAAGAAAGCCTCCTCCCTTCCTGACGGGTGAGGTCAGTGGAACAGGTTTTACATCAGATATTCTAGATGGATGACCCAACGCTTGGGTTCCAAATTAGATATTTTTGCGTCCCCGATTTGGAATTATATATAGTAAGTACCTACTTTGATTTATTCTCCTACAAAGAAATTAGAATAAGATTGAAGATAGGTTCCCTAGCGTAATAAGTATCAAACGTAATATAAAGCATGTGAAGCACACTAATAAGTTTTGCACTAACCCACTAGTTCGTACGTTCGAAGGCACTAAACCATTTGTCCGTACGTATCAATGCACTAAACCACTGACTCGTACGTACCAAGCCTCCAACCCATGCCTCATCCGTACCAATGCACGAAATAACTAACTCGTACGTACCAATGCACTAAATTATGCCTCGTTAGTACCAACACACTAAATCACTAGCTCATACGTACCAAACCACTGAACCGTGCCTCGTCCGTATCAAGGCACTAAACTATGTCTCATCCGTACCAAGGCACTAAACTATACCTCGTATGTACCAAGGCACTAAACCATGTCTCGTACACGCTGAGCGCTAAACCACTTCTAAAACGTTATTAGTTTTTATTAATTTGGTTAAAAAGAAATGATTTGAAATAAAGTTAAAGGATGCACAAGTAATGCCAGGAAAATGAACCTGCTTTTGTTCGACTGATTTTCTAGGACGTTCTTGAACTCGGTCAGACGTTTCTATAAGCCTCCCAATACACGTACACCCATTCCATTTGTGATTATTATCTTTAAACTAATGAATTTGGAGTGAAATGGATAAATCCCCCGGGGTCAGAGAACTTATTTGAAGTTGTTTTTCTTTTTGTTTTTTTGATCTCATTCTTGTAAGTGATAAGAAATTTTCCTCTTGATATGATATTTCTGTTTCTGGCGGCGTTCAACTCAACAACTTCTTTACGTCTCTGTAAACAAACCGTCGGACAATGAACGTAAAGTGTTCGAGCGATTGGTACAGACGCACCTAGTTTGGTACATTTAACCTTATCGCGTGCATTTGTGTATGCCCTTTATAAAATATGATACGATTTGACCGTATTTTAATATAATAAAAAGGAAAATGCCAGCTGGGAACTAGAACTTGCTTAAACCGAGGGCCACTTGGGATGCCGGTCAATTTCAGTAGAGGCTTAGAATAATAAGAAGGTATTTTTTATGCATAAACAACAACAGCAAAAAAAAAAAAAGAAAAAGGTATTTGTCGTCTGGTAGACCAAATGAAGACTTACAGTTTAAAAGTTGATTGTTAGTGGTATAAAACGTAAAAAACAAAAACAAAAAACAAAATACAAAAAAAAAAACAAACAAAAAAAACCGCACAATCACATTGACACCGATTTTCGCAGATCACCGGAGTTAAGCAACATTGAGCCTGGCCAGTACCAGATGGGTGACCATTTAGGAAGGCGAGGCGCTGTATGTACCGCGAGATAAAATACCAGGTTGGGAAACTGGCACGGTCTATCCTTCTCTTGAGGGTAGATGGGCCTCTTTTAAGCCGTGTTAGACAACCCATATAGTGCTGGCATCACGATAAAAAAATACCCTTTATAGCCCTGGCGAATCATCTAGTATGCAGCTACGGACAAGATTTGAATTACACCACAAACTCTAGTAGTGAGTTCAATCTCGGCTGCGGCCGCATATTACGTTACGAGATATTCGGGTCTACTCTCCTCCGTACCCCCACAAATTAAATTATAGATAAGAGCAAAAAGAAAAAAAAAAAGACAGATTTGAATCCTCCCACCCTACAAAATGGCGATATCCCCCTACCAAAAACAAAATAAAATAAAATAAATAAAAAATAAAATTTTGGAAAATCGAAAACGAAACAAGTTGACTTGTTTTCGAAAAACGAGGCCAGGTTGATTTGTTTTACTTGTAAACAACAATATTCAAAATAGCGACCATCGAATTTATAGGCAAAATATCGGAAAATAAAGGTCTTACTATCATAAGAACTACTTGCCGGCGACAATTTTAATATAATATTCGTCCAAAACAGATCCGAACACCATTAGAAGTCAACTTTTTAATTGTAAGTCTTCACTTTGTCTACCAGGCCACAAATACAAAAAAGACTATACTGTTGTCACATTTGGGAAGGTGTTACACAGAGCACTTGTAACGTAGTTCCTGGCCTTGGTAGAGAAGATCTTGGAAAACGATAACTTCTTTGGGTACTACCAAGAACAACACCAACATTTAATATATATTGTTTATAAATGCGAAGGAAGAAAATGAAAGATATATACGGACATTCATACATATAAAATTGAAAACATTATATATATATATATATATATATATATATATATATATATATATATATATATATAAAGCTGAATGTGTGTGTGTGTGTGTCTGGTCACGAATAGGCTCCTATATAGTTGACTATTTTAAAAAAAAATGATTACATATAACGATAGAAGATGTATCGAGACACAAGAATGGGTATGTTTGATCTGGCAGAAAATTGTGGGGTCTGCGTTCGCGACTGGCCCCCAAAGTATGGAAATAAAAAATGAAAAAGAAAACGTTTACAAGGGTTTTTGATATAGATGTACATAAGAATACTTTGATAAGTATGTTTCAACTTAAATAGGGATGGTATAATAAAATTGTGGGGTCTGCGTTCGCGCCTGTACTCCATGGAAATATGGCACAAACGTTAACAAATTCAATCTCGAGTGTGTTTTTGTGTGGAAGTTGGAAGGAAATTATAAGATGCGTTTTTGTAGCAGTCTCGTGGAAATTAATCATTAATTATGGTTGTAAATGTCAGTTTGTCCTGTATTTGAGAATTCAGGTGATAAGTCATCTCCCTCTCAGTACAGACTAATAAGTCTCCTGTGTGTTATGAGTAAGTTGCTGGAATCCATATTAAATAGAGAAATAGTCAACCACCTCAGCAGAAACAACCTTCCTAGTGACACACAATATGGTTTCCGCTCTGCAAGATCTACCGCAGATGTGCTGACGGTTATATCTCACAGGATTAGTGAATCTCTTGACAAAGGCTTCCTTTCTAGGGCAATTGCTCTTGACATATCAAAGGCTTTCGACAAGGTATAGCATAAGGGTCTACTTCACAACATTTCCAGCTACGGTATAACTGGAAATGTTTTCTCAATCATTAAATCATTTCTCTCCGATAGGCTCATAAGAGTAGTGGTCGATGGACAAAAATCAGAGGCCTGCAGTATTAATGCTGGAGTCCCTCAGGGGTCAATCCTGGGCCCAACTCTCTTCCTGATCTACATCAATGACCTCTCTAAACACATACTTAAATCATTCGTTTACATCTATGCTGATGACACGACGATCTACGGCAACACATCAAAGGCGGTAAATGACAAAGTTCTCTCTGATTCTCTCTCCTCTGATCTCGAGCGCGTGGTTCAGTGGGGGAAGACGTTGCTGGTTACCTTTAATGCATCTAAAACCAAACTCCTATCCTTACATCATCAACGCTCTGATCCCCATCTGGCATCAATTGGGATGGATGGCTCTCGTCTGGGAGAGGCCCCGTGTTTTGACTGGCTTCTGGGTATGACCTTCACTCCTGATCTGAAATGGAACACGTACATCAAGTCTGTTGCCAAGGTCGCTGGAAAGATGGTGGGATCCTTCTACCGCTCAAGAAGATATCTCACTACTGATGCAATTCTCTATCTATATAAAAGCCAAGTACGTCCAAGGATGGAATACTGCTGCCACATCTGGGCAGGAGCTGCTAAAAACAGCCTATCCTGCCTTGACAGAGTACAAAATAGACTTCGTGGCTTGGTGGGGGATGCCCTTTTCTCTACCCTGCAACCTCTCTTCCACAGAAGAGACGTTGCGAGCCTATCCTTGTTTTATCGTTATTTCCATGGCAGGTGCTCGTCTGAACTCCAATCTCTGGTCCCCCCTCGCCAATCTTTCACGAAAAACACCCGTCTAGCCGAATCCACTGTGAAAAATTTCCCCCACTCTATAGCTGTGCCTAAATCAAAACATAGATTCCATGAACAAAGCTTCTTTCTTAGAACTGCACGCCTGTGGAACTCTGTTCCGTCTGCCTGCTTCCCACCTGACTACAACTTGGATGTGTTCAAGTCCAACGTTAACAAATTCCTAATGAACCGCCCCCTTAAGTAAATACTTCATCAAATCTCCACACTAACGTAATGTACTTGCAATAACCCTTATCCCTGAGTGGCTTCCGGGCCTTGATAAGTGGTGACCACTGTGTAAAAAAAAAGATAATATTTTATGTTCGATTATTATTAAATTATTATCGTGCTATAATTTATTATTATTTATATGATGTTATTTAACAATATTTTTTGTATTTCATGTATGTTTCTACATAAAGAACGTTTAGACATTGAATTGGTTTTGTAATATAAGTAGCATAATTCGTTTGAAGTATGTTGATTCTTGGCGGGAAACTATTTTAAGTTTTAGTAGTTTTACAGGTTGTTTGGAATTTTTTCACTAATTTATATTGTATTTTTTTCTTTGTATTAAATGTGTTATTTGTTATCGGATGCAGTGTATCCGCGGGGTTTCGGAAGAGAATCAGATTTTGCTTGCAAAGTATTTAATGAAACCGCAAATATGGAGTAGATAGTTTTACTAGCGTAAAAATTGGTGTTTTTTTTAACGCTATGACCTAATCCATACCTGCGGTTTCATTAAATACTTTGCAAGCAAAATCTGATTCTTTCTGACTCTCTCTTTCTTTCCCCTGATGAGAAGAATTGTCGGATAGTTTAAAATTCTGTATACCTTTTTTTCTTTTTTTTTTTTTACAGGTTTTTAATTTTATTTTTGTTGAGAATTTGAATTAATTTTCATTAAGATTCTTCCATTATATTTAAGCTCTATCTCACTTTTGGATTTATTGAGCTTTTACAACTAGTTTGGGTTATTATAAAAATATTTCTATACCGTACTTTGGGGTAATTGCTCCAACTAAAAAAAGTTCTCTTTATATGCGTGGTTGGAAAATGAGTACTTTTAGCTAGTTGGCGCAATTACCTCGGACTTGGCGCAGTTATCCCAAAGTACGGTAATATTTATGTTCACTTTGAGTTTACACTTCTTTCTACGTGTAAACTGAATACTACCCTTTCTATTCAATTTAAGCTCCTTCTGAGTTGAGCTTTTTTTATCCTCTTCAGACAAGGAATACATCTCTGCAAAAATTCCATCCCTTCATACAGGAATACATCTTTAAATTTATTCAACACCTTCTTTGAAATATTGAAGGCTTACCATTATAATTTAAACTCCATCAATAATTATAAATTACTTAATTCTTTTTTTCTCAATCCCACCTAAAGTCCTTAAATAATGATCTTCCAATTAATTCTTACTGGAAACAAAAAAGATTCAAAGGATAGCAACTGATTGCTATAAACTTAGGACCATAGCCCACCCTAAACATACCCCCTACCTAGATGGGTTAGAAAATTATATGCTAAATTTAGTTAAGAAAATCAAATTTAAAAAACAAAAATATCATTCAAATCCAGTTACAAGAAAAAATGAACCATTTTGCAGTAAAAGTAAAGAAAAATAAATATTTATTCTTTCTCGCCGATTAGACAAAAAATATTATAAGCTCGACTACCCAACATATAAAAAAACTAATTTATAAAGAGCTCCATAAATCTTATAAAATACTTTCAGAAAACCCTCTGGATCATATAAATTTAGAGGCTAAGATATTACTGACCTCTATGAATATCCATAATGTCACCCAAATACTGTCACCAGGTACACCTAAATTTACTGTTAAGGACCATAAAACTAATTTTTACAACCCATCTATGAGATTAATCTGCCCATCTAGGTTCAGTAAGTAAGAAAATCTTAGATAGAATTATCCCCTCTATTAGAGAAAAAGTTAGCCTCCCTGTCTGACAAAACTGAAACTCTTTAATTAACTGCTTTCTTGTTAAAAACATAAACATATCCTCAATTTTATAATCCTGGACATCAACAACTATTATCAGTCTATTTTTCCTATCCTCTGAAATAAGGCCCTTATTTCCGTTAAAAGAAGCTCTGATTCAACAAACTTGGAAACTAAATTAATCCTCTTAGCTAAAAGGTCCTTATACACATCAACAATAAATTTTGGACTAGAATAACTTCGACATCCTAACGGGTGCATAAATCCTGCTGATGTAATGGACTATGTTGGCCTTTAACTTTTAAAAGGACTTTAGCATTATTTTAAACACATCCCAGTCGGTCTTTATAGAGATGATGCACTATTTGCTACTGGAGCTAGAAAAGGGAATATTATAAACAATTAGGAATTTTCTTGATACCACCTAAAACCTTTATACAGACCTCTGCAGTACCGACAATAATCCCAATTTAAATCTTTTCTATGTTCACAAATTTTTCAATCACTCTAATTCTATTATAAAATCCATAGTACTTTCTGTCTCTAGAAAAATGTATTCTCTTTCCACAGACAATACAACTTTCAACCAAAATGCAACCTTCTTTAATAGCGCCTTAAAAATTCCAGGTATAATGAAAAAATACAATATAAACACAATAACCCCGTTACTAGCCGTCTAACATCCGTAATAACGCATAACACGAGTAAAAATAAATCAGATGCTAGAAAACAATATACTCCACTTAATAATAACTGTAAATATCAACCGCTTTACCAACATAGCTCCGCCCAGTGATATAATCATAACAAGCCAAACCCCCGCAATCGTCTTCGGAAAAAGAAAGATATTTGGTTTAACCCCCTCCTTTAGCTCAAATGTCAAAACAAATATATCAAAAGAATTTTTTTTAAGATCGTAGAAAATTCTTTTAAGCAGCCAAATAGATACAGTACCATATTTAATAAAAATTAAATTAAAATTTCCTACTCTACAATGCCCAATTGAACACAGACGATAATAGCTTCAAAAAAATAAAAAAGATCAAATAAGCCCAGACCACTTATTTTCCCCCATAATGCCAAAAGCATACTGCAATGGTAACAAGACTACACACTCAAAAACGATTGCATCCATTGGGATGTCATATGTTCGTGTACTGTTACTAAGTTACCACGAAAAAAGAAAAACCCTACAATAGTTAGAAATAATCCTCCCATAATAGAAATTCCATATCCGTCAACTACTCGAAATACAACTCCTACGAGTGAACCGACCGTTTCACCCACAAGCAACTACGTCAGGATTAACAGCATAAATAATAATATCAATATTGATTAATTCAGTGATAATAGTAATAATAGTAGTAATAACTAAATAAATACATTTTAATTATTATTTTCGCATAATTATCTTTCTGTCTGGGTAAAAAAAAAAACAAAAAAAACTCACCTGACCTATATTTATCTGATCTTAAAATAGATTGACAACGTTTGTTTTCCATCTGCCTCTTTCCCATCCCTTTTCTCTCATTTTCTCTCCACTATGTTTATTTTTCTTTCTCTCCTCTTTTTTCGGCTTCTCATAATTCTTTTTCTTCTTCCCCTTTCTTCTTTTCCTTTTTCATTTTCCCTTTCTTTTACTTATCGTGCTATATATATTTCTCAATTTCAATTTCAATCTTCATTGTTATTCCTAAAGTCTTCATTTCACCATTTCCATTGGCTGGAATGGCATTGCTATTTCCTATCTCTATAATGCCTTTTCTTTTATACTAGCGGGGGGTACCCGGCGATGCCCGGGTGTTTGGAGGTGTGTATGGTGTTAAATAAAAAATAAAATCGGCCAGCCAGAATGAGTTAGTGAAAGATGTTTGAATTTATTTAAGAACCAAATTGACAGGTGCGCGGCCAGAAGTCACCGAGCGTTACGACGACGACGACGACGACGACGACGACGACGACGACGACGACGACGGAGGTTTGTTTGTTATAAGCGACGTAAAAAAAGAAAACAGCGTTAACACTAAGCGGGAAAAAACACACCAAAAAAACCTAACGTAAGGCAAACGGACGATCAAAACAGAAAACGAACGCGTGAAAAATGGCTTAAATAAGCCTGTTTCGATATCAAAATTAAAAAAAATCGAAAAAAAAATCTCACACCACGATTTGAACCCAAAACGTCTAGAGAATGAACCAAGGCCTTAACAAACTGAGCTGATGCGACGTTCAAGAAATTGTACGGTTTTTCAACTATCTAAAGTAAATCAGGTTACGACGTAATCTGACGCATGCGTAGAATCAGTTATTGTCACAAGAGGACCGTTTTTGTTGACCCCCCCCTGTCGAAAATTGTCGATTTCGGGGTGAAAAGTTAACGTTTTTGGCAAATTTTTCGATATTTTTCGAGAAAAGGATGGAGCTTCGATGTGATACCGAGTTTGTGAATTTTCGTTGCGTCTGTCGAAAATTTTTAGCAGACATCGAAACATACACACAAATATACATACATACATGCATACATACATACATACATACATACATACATACATGCATGCATTTTCGCTATTATATATATAGATTAAACAAAACTTGTTTTAAAAACAAAAAAACAAAAACTTGAATTTTACTTTTCCGTCTTACATGAATTTACCCTGGACATTTGCAATTCTGTTTCCTGTTCTTATGAATTATCAATGGAGTTTATTAGATTTATTCTTTTCTCCTAGTATTTTACCTGCTTATTCAATGGATTTTTACATATCCTTTTATACTTATTATTTTTTGTTTGTTTTCTGCTATTAAAAACTTTTTTATGCTAACATGATTCGATTCATATTTGCAGTTTATTTTAATGCATAAATCTGAAAAATTTATTGTATATTTTGTAAACCTCATTCATTTGATGAGATGAATCGTATTTTTCGAAACTCCGGGGAATGAGGTCTTTCAAGTTTTTCTGTACGCCTTGTCGGATAATTAAAAATTCTGTATAGCTTATTTACAAGTTTTTCATGTTTTCTTTTGAAGTATT
Source organism: Euprymna scolopes (assembly GCF_053919585.1). NCBI lineage: Eukaryota > Metazoa > Mollusca > Cephalopoda > Sepiida > Sepiolidae > Euprymna > Euprymna scolopes. The sequence continues at coordinate 101,779,900 of NC_136491.1, forward strand.
TGAATTAATTTTCATTAAGATATATATATATATATATATATATATATATATATATATACATATAATATAATATAAAGCTGAGTGTGTATTTGTGTGTGTGTGTGTGTGTGTGTGTGTGTGTGTCTGGTCACGAATAGGCTCCTATATGGTTGACTATTTAAAAAAAACTGATTACATATAATGATAGACGATGTATCGATACACAGGAATCGGTATGTTTGATCTGACAAAACGGTGGTTCATTAAAATTGTGGGGTCTGCGTTCGCGCCTGGTCCACAAAGTATGGAAATAAAAAAATTGAAAAATTAAAAAAAAACGTTTACAAGTGTTTTTGATATAGATGTACATAATAATACTTTGATAAGTATGTTTTAACTTAAATAGGGATGGTATAATAAAATTGTGGGGTCTGCGTTCGCGCCTGGCCTCCATAGAATGGAAATAGGCACACACTTTAATAAAGACTTTTTATATCTATCTGCGTAAATATACTTTGATAATTATGTTTCAGTTTGAAGAAATATGGTATAATAAAATTATGGGGTGTTCGTTCGCGCCTGACCTCCATAGAATGTAAATATGTCACAACGTTTAACAAGGTTTTTTAATATAGATCCACAGAATATTGTGATAAGTGTTTCAGTGTGAACAAGTATGGTATAATAAATTATGGGGTTTATCCATTTTATTTTTACTTTCATCATATTTTGCTTTGGTTTTGATACTCCCCAAATTCGAAGCTATCTCTTTACAACCATTCCTTGTCATAACCTATCATACTTTCATAAATCAGAGTCCATTTTCTGTAGGCTGTTTTTGAACCCAGTCAACGACTGGTACTTTTGCTAGTATATATATATATATATAATATATATATATATATATATATATATATATATATATATATATATATATATATATACCTTCTCGCATACTGGTAAGTGATTGGGAAATGAATAAATTTTTCTTGTCTTCAACTGTTGACTTTTCATGTTTCCTTTGCTTGCAGGTGGCGTTTCCTCAATCAGGCAAGATCACTGTAATGGATGGATGCCGAAATGAAAGTCCAACAATGAATGTCATGAACATTCACATATTTTAATTGATTCCGACTTCAGAGACATTTAATCTTTCGTAAAAGTATATGCAACAAAATATCACATGACACATCATTCGTAAACGGTGCCTTTATGAATCATATAGTACAAGGGAGATAATTCACATTTAAAGTGGAAAATATGAGGCGATTTATCTACTTTATATATAAAACATTAAATTTTAAGTTTTTTCGTATTTTTGTTTTTACAATTCTCACTTTGAGTATTATTTTTTACATCGTTTCGGTCGTTGCAACATCCGACTATCTCCAGATGTATCTTGTCGAACTTGTTTAACTCTAGAATCTTTCTGTCAAACTCGGGAATCTGCACGGAATTTCGAACGTAACCGTTATTTAATCAACGAGAGTTATAATGGTATAGTTCCGTCAACCATAACTGGGTAGAAGTCATACGTATTCCGCAATTGCATTTCGAGTGTCACCGCACTGTGGATTGAACCATCAATCTCCATAAGATTGTAATTTTACAACCTAATTTTATCAAGTACTTTATTCATTATGCCGCGGGTTTTTGCGACTTTCCGAGTTCGACGATATAAACCTAAAGAAGATCGGATGTTACATCGATCGAAACGTTGTGAAAATAGCACTCAAGATGAGAACAGTAATCTGAAGAATCCAGATAATACTGATGATCAATCTTTAACTTAACAAAAGAAAAATCTCTTACTTTTAAAGTGTTCACAATAAAATATAATTACAAACCAAAATAACATTACTTCATCCGGGACAACGTCAGGTAAATACAACAAGTATAAAATTTAAACGAATTTACCAAGTTTAAGTGATAGCGACAGTGTATATATTTATTCATGTATTGAGTTAGAGGCGTGCGATATGTATTTACTAATCTCATTCTCAGACAGATATCTTCTTTCCAATGACGGGGTGTTAAATTAGAACTAGTTTATTTTTTTCTTCTTTTTTGAAAGGTGGCTGCTAGGGGTGGCAAGCATCTTTACAGCACCCTCAATGTGGAGAAGTGGGGGTAGCGATTTTTTCTGTGTTTGAACTGCCTTAACAACGGATTGACTGTGATAATGATAGTGTTGTATAGAGTAGAAGTTGGAAGAGTGGCGATTGGGAGTACATTAGACGTGGACGAGTGTAAGGGTTCTTTTTCTTTTTCTTCAAGAAGAGAATTAGAGTGGAAGTGGGTTCTTTAAGCCATTTGAACATTTGGGTACCGTGGTGGCTGTTAGGGGCAGAGTAACAAAGTCGATTGCTTGCACGTGTATTTTCTTGTTGTGAATAGATGAAAAAATTGTATAGTGTCTGCTGGGGTGCGGCAGAATAGGGGTGCAGTTAGGGTGAATTTAGAAAGTGATTTTTAAATTTTAGTTATATGTACATATATATAGATTAGCAGACCGCCCAGCATAACCCGGTCGTAAAATACGCTTAAGTATAATATTTCCATTAATACAGATTTCGTATTTATTTTATAGAGCCCATTTTCAATTGATTATTATATTGTACCTAATCATATATATATATATATATATATATATATATATATATATATATATATATATATATATATATACTCTCTCTCTCTCTCTCTCTATATATATATATATATATATATATATAAATGTATGTATGTATGTATCTATCTATGTGCGTGTGTTTTTTAGTTTCGATTATAGCTGTTAGACTCCAAGTGATATATATATATATATATATATATATATATATATATATATATATATATATATATTCTAGCTGAGGGAGGCACCCGGCTTCGCCCGGGCGTAAAATAAGCTTAAATAAGATATTTCAATTCGTATATATTATTATAAAGTTGTGATTTAAAAAGTAAAAAAAGGTATTTGGGTGCCATCAACTAGAATCGAAACCAAAACTGTAGTATTCAAAGCTGGTGACGTTACGTCTCTATCAACGTGATACGCATATAAACCGATTAAAAATTAAAAATAAACTAAAATGAATGCACAACATTTTTAACGATTTTTTCAATTTTGATCCATTTTTGACCCCTTAAAAAATATTTTAACTGGTTAAAGACCCATAAAAGGACGGCCTGCTAAAAATCCAATCGTTTGAAGCCACTAGCGCCGCTCAGCGACTTTTAGTTTCAGAGGATATAGAGTTTGAAAATATGGAGACAGACATACAGACAAACTGACAGACGGAGAGACAGACAGACAGGCATACAACCATTTATATATTAGATTACTTGAAACCAAAACATGTAGCGCTCCAATCTTTGTCGTTACCGTTTGAGCTATCGTCAGGTGGATAAAAAAAAGCATTAACAATCAACAAATCTTTACGTATAAATGTATATTTTCACATGTGTACAAAGTGCAATATTTTTTAAATCTTTCACCCCCTTAACAGCTATTGTTACTGGACAAAAAAAAATTAAGCAAATTTTCTCCACATTTAGGCGTGTTTGGGCTGGAATTAAATGTAATTTGGTTAAGGCCAAATTTTTGCGTTTTCATGTACATAGCTTCAAGTATTTTTAACTTTTTAACGTAGGTTTCGTGGTGTATTATTTATGTGTTGCTGACTAGAATCTTTTAAATTTCCACGGGGAGTGGTTATGTCTGTTTTTGAAAATGTTGTAATATTGCGCTACATTGTGTATTATACATACTAAGGCAACATGATAGGGTGGTTGTTGTATATCCGACATAACTTAACCATTAGTTTTACTGTTGTTATAGGAGTTTCATTCTTCCAAGGGGTATTTGAGCTTATAAATGACGCTGGTTCTTTCTAGTGGTTTGAGGGTAAGGAGATACATTGTTTTTTACTACTAGATTTTGGTTTAATTTTTTATAATATATGATAAGTCTAATGCAGTTGTTGTCAATGGGAGAAACGCATCTATAGATAATATTTTCCATGGCCTTTTCTTCTAAATATCTTATTAGGGATTGAACCTACAACCATCGCATGGATAGTCCGCAGTCCTAACCACTGGACTATTGAGACGGTGCTCACAAATGATCTCTTCAAATGCCAATTAAATAAACATTCAACCACCACTTTTACACCCCCATATATATATATATATATATATATATATATATATATATATATATATATATATATATATATATATATATATATGTATATATATATATATATATATATATATATGTATATATATATATATATATATATTCAACCACCACTTTTACACCCCCATATATATATATATATAATATATATATATATATATATATATATATATATATATATATATATATATATATATATATATATATTAGTGGTCTGGCAAGGTCACAGGGTGCAACCGAAGCAGCAAAACTGAAGCTGGCCTGCAGAATTCTATATATACAAATGTAGGCAAATTCGGACATATATTGGTTTGAGAATATAGGTTCTTTTTTACTAATTGTAAAATTTTAACCATAGAATAGTATTGTAATCTTCAAAAAGTCTGCAAAACATTGTGTAGTTTCATCCCATAAAACCAAAGATATGAGCATTTCAATATTCAATTTGGCTACGAGTATATATATATATATATATATATATATATATATATATATATATATATATATATATATACATACATACATATATATATATATATATATATATATATATATATATATATATATATATATACATACATACATATATATATATATATATATATACCACAGTTTTTAACAATTTTATAAGTTTCAAATCTCAGTGACTATTGATGAAAATTTAACAAATGAAGGCTCGTTAGAAAGGTAATGATCTGAATTGTGTAGTGGGCTATGTAACATTTGCCCTTAAGGTCGCACATTAAGATGATCATCTAACGCCTATTTTGGCACTTTTTTTAACAAGCATATAATGTTTCAATCATAGTCATTTGTTTTCCTAGTTTTGCATATGAATTACAAAATATCTGATATTTCTCCAAAACCTCTGGCCTTGATGGAGGGGGAGACTAAAACTTGCTGCTATGGTTTCATATGAAATAACAGCAATGGTAGACTTAATTCTAAATATTTTACATATGTTATATCTCTCCTCTTTTTTTTTCATACATAAGTAAATTTCACAGTGTATAAAGATTATTTGATACTGAAGATATTCATAATTGTAACCTATTTCCAAAAGAGGAAAGATATAACATATGAGAAACATTTTTCAAACCATTTGAAGCTATAGCAGCAAGTTTTAGTCTCTCCTCCATCAAGGCCAGAGGTTTTGAGGATATATATATATATATATATATATATATATATATGTATATATATATGTATATATATGTATGTATATATATATATATATATATATATATATATATATATATATATATATATAAAGTAATGAAATCAAAAGGATCTAGTGTTTACCTGATATACTCAATAGTAAACTTCAATCTAATATAAATACCACTATTCATATACAGATAATTTAATCCCAACCAAATAAAAAAAACTCAATACGCAATAGAGAGTAGAGCTTATTATGAGAGAAAGAAAATTAAAATCTGAAGTTGAACTTTACAATTAAAATTTATTGGTCGACTGAATACTCCAAAAAACAATTTACAAAGTCCTTATACGCTTATTTGCTGATTTGTTTCTGTCCTCTTGAAGAATAGCAAGAATAGCATTCTTTGAAACTCCACAGAATAAGGACTTTATAAATTGTTGTTTGGAGTATTCGGTCGAACAGTAAATTTTGATTGTAAAGTTCAACTTACAATTTTAATTTTCTTTCTCTTTTATATATATATATATATATATATATATATATATATATATATATATATATATATATATATATATATAATTATATGTGTGTGTGTGTGTACATGTGTGTGTTATTTATTATATTTTAAAAAGAATATATATATATATATATATATATATATATATATATATATATATATATATATATATATATATATATATATATATATATATAGTCATCAACCCCACTGCATGTGTATGCGTATTTGCTAGTATGTTTGTTTTATTTGGAATGAGGTGTATTCATTGTGAGGAAAAAATTGAACGAAATGAGATCCAACGGAACGAGAAGGACGATTCTGGGACCTGAGGATTTGAGCGGTTTGTGGTGAGGGCTTGACCATGTATGGTCGGATGGGGTGTTTTTTTTTTAATGTATTTCGGGGGTAATTGAGAGGGCGGAGATAAGAGCTGTGCCCTTTTCTTTTGCTCTTATTGTTGAGGGTGAGGAAAGAAGACTGTTGCGGTGACGTTGGTGGATAAAATGCAGGGTGTGGGGTTAGGGTGTTGGCGCATTTATCCGTCCAGTTTTGCACTGACGACATATTCTTTGGGGAGACCAAATTAAAAAAAAAAACTATCATGAAATACAACATACACACATAAATGCGCGAACGCACACACGCACGTAATTTCGTTAGTTTAACATCTATGAACTAACTACCTTACACGGACTATGTGTGTCTGTGTATGTGTATGTGTGTGTACGTGCATGCACACGCGCGTGCGCGCGCGCGTGTGTGTGTGTGCGTGTGCGTGTGTGTAACATAGCGCGGACGAGCGTATGCTAATAAAAAGTGATGTCACTGGTGGGGAAAAATAAAGACTTAAAAAAAGGAGATCACGTTAGAGACGGGAATAACGTTCGAGATCACGTTAGCGGCGTATATGACGTTCAAGAAGACGATTATGTAAGGGACGTCACGGCGATGAGAGAATGGGGAAATGAATGTCGTTGTTACAAATGAAAAAGCGAGTTGAAGTTCTTTCCTATTCTTTATCTATTTTGCAACTGAGCATACAAGGTTTTTGCTCCGGACAATGTTACATGTGTAAAGTAGATATATTTTTTCAAGGGGAGGGTCAACAATTATCATTGCCTGAAGGCTATTTGAAGATAACAGTTAATGGGTTAATGAGTGTACAGTGGTCGCCGAAACAACAGCATAGTAATCACTAGTGGTGGAAATTGGGTATAACTTGTTTACATTGGACTTGAAGACGATCATATTGTAGTCAGCCGGAAAGCAGGCCAGTGGAACAGAATTCCACATGTTATATATATATATATATATTTAAATAAGGGGTTAGTCACCAACAATATGTATATTTTAACATTATTTTATTATTCTGTCTTGGTTTTTCGTTGAGAATTATGTTTAGATCATTATCATAATGTTTTTAAATCATTGAAATTGTTTTTAACGCGTTTCAGACGTTTTGTGAAGCGTCCTCTTCAGAAATTATTTTCAAAATGTGTTGGAGATGTAAAAATAGCATTTTCGTAGTTCATTTGAAATGTTTCCAAGAGGTGGAAACGTGTAAGTGTCTGCTATTCATTGGAATGTTCAATTTTTATTACTGTTTTATTGGCTGTGGTCACTCCTGTGTTGTGTTTCTCTCTCTTACTCTCTCTTTCTGCTTGTGTTTTTTCTTTTTCTTTAGGGTAGGATGTGTGTGTGTGTGTGTGTGTGTGTATGTTTTATTGGTTTGAAGAACGTGTGTACTGCTTTATAGTATTATGAAGTTATTTTCTTCCCTAGGAAGGTGACTGTGATCCAAGGTCGTTACTAATGTGTGTGTGTGGTAGGAGGGGGGGGGAAGAACCAGCTCTTCTGAAATAAAGGTTAGGGGTGCTTTCATTCTATTTTGATATTTTGATATTTTATATATATATATTTATATAACGAGGGTAGATAGAAGAAGAGAGTAAATTCAATTCCATAAGAGGAGACTTATCGGATAATATAAAGCTCAACACATTTCAATGGAACTTATATAGGAGACAATAGGAATGGAAAATGAATTCCCAAATGCTATATATTGAAAAATATTAAATGAGTCATTTATTTAATAAGGATATACATACATTTAGTTGGGGGTAAAGGGGGACTCTTTATACCCTTTATCCCCTAACTCAATGTATGTATATCCTTTTTAAATAAATGGCTCATTCTATATTTTTCAATGTATAGTATTTGTGAATTCATTTTCCACTCCTATATATATATATATATATATATATATATATATATATATATATATATATATATATATATATATATATATATATATAAAATAAAATAAAAATTACAATTAATTTTACTAAAATGATCCAAGATGGTAAAAGTAAAGTATATTATAAATATTAAAGAATTAATATTTATAATATTATCTCAGCCAGATCTAAAAGCTCGATAAAATCAAATAGGAAATAGAGGTTATAATATGAGCAAACAGTTAATAAAATATGTTAAAAAACACTTTGAAATGAGTTAAAAACATATTTAATCTGAAAAGGAAACACTAGATAAATGGATAGTCTTTAATCCGTGCAGTTTCAAAGAAATACTTTCCTTCTCATCAGAGAGTAGGAACAAAATGCGGGATGGGATTTTGCATGCAGAAGTATTTGATGAAACAACAAGTAAGTCAAAGATCTTACTTGAAAACAACAAAAGTGAAGCAGAGGGAATATGGTGAAGAAAAAGGTGATTACACATGAACTGATAGTCTGGTATGTGTGTGTGTGTGTGTGTGTGTGTGTGTGTGTGTATTATTTCATGTATTGATATAAGACAATATTCTATGTATCGATTTTCACTACTTTCTTTGACAGTGCTCAATACGTGAGTAGAGCTAGGTAGTAAGTTATGAAAATATGTATGGCAATTAAGATACACGGAATTTCATCATCATCAAATGAAAAACATCACTAGCGAACCACTACTAAAAGAAAGTGGATGCTTCCCAGTAGTCTAGTGGAAAGCAATGCAATAAGCCAGTACGTGTAGGAATTTAGACGACCCTTGTAGATTATGTATGTAGAGTCTGAATGAGAAATTCGAAATTCTAAAATTTACAGAAACACCAAATTTATTAAACTGTAGAGATGAAATTGCAAACAACATGCCAAAGTACTGGTTGAACAATGTAGAAAAAAAATAAAGAGTGGGGGAAATTATTGAAAGTGGTTTCAGATAGACGAGTGTGTTTCGTGAAAATCAGGCCAGGACTGACCATAAATTCATAAATTGGCGCTCAGACGAGCACTTGCTATGAAAATAACGATAAAGCAGAAACAGGCTCACAACGTCTCCTCTGTGTGAAAGAGATTGCAGGAAAGAGAAAAGGATATCCCCCACTTTGCTACGAAGTCTATTTTGAACTCTGTCAAGCTAGGATAAGCTGCTTCTAGTAGTTTATCCTACCCAAATGTGGCAACAGTACTTTATCCTTGAATGTACTTGGCTCTTATATAAGTAGAGAATTGCATCAGCAGTGAGATATCTACTGGAGCGATAGAATGATCCCATCATTTTTCCAGCAACCTTGGCAACGGATTTGATGTAAGTGTTCCATCTCAGATCAGTAGTAAAGATCAAGCCCAGGAGCTTGACCAAACATGCAGCCTCTTCAAGACGAGAGCCATTCGTTTCATTTGATGCCAGATGGGGTTCAGAACGTTGATGATGTAAAGATAGGAGCTGGTTTTAGATGCAGTCAAATTAACCAGCCACCTCTTTCCCCATTGTACCACGTGCTCAAGATCAGAGTAGAAAGCATAAAAAAGAACTTGGTCTTTACTGCCTTTGAAGCGTTGCCATAGATGATAGTGTTGTCAGCATAAATGTCTATGAATGATCTTAGGATGTGATTTCGGAGATCATTTATGTAGATCAGGAAAAGAGTTGGGCCTAGGATGGACACCTGAGGGACTCCAGCATTAATACTGTAAGTCTCTGATTTCTGCCCATCAACCACTACTCTTATAAATCTATCAGAGAGAAATAATTTAATAATTGAAAAGACATTTCCAGCTATACCATATCTGGAGATTTTGTGAAATAGATCATTATGCCATACCCTATCAAAGGCCTTTGATATCTCAAGGGTAATTGCCCTAGAAAGAAAGCCCCCCATCGAGAGTCCTATGAGATATAACTGTTAGCACATCTGCTGTAGATCTAGCAGAATGGAAATCATATTGCATGTCACTGAGAAGGTTATTTTTGCTGAGGTGGTTAACTACTTCTCTGTTTAATACAGATTCCAGCCACTTACTTATGACACACAGTAGACTGATTGGTCTGTATTGAGAGGAAGATGACCAATCACCTGAATTTTTAAATACAGGGTATACTGATTAGATTTTCCAGAGTGTTGGAAAGCAATTCTCCTTAAGACAATGCTTAAACAACTTTGTAAATAGAGGAGCTAGTTCAAGTTGAAGCTTTTTGAACACTATAATAGGAATACCGTCAGGGTCAGTTGCTTTACTGGAATCAAGGTTCTTGATTAGCTTGGCGATATCACATACAGATATTTGTATGTTGCATTGCGTGTTTTCAGACACAGGAGGAAATATGGGAGTATGGTGGCCCTGGTAGCATAGGGTAGACTTAGCTGTAAATTCTTTGGCAAAAGGTTTGGCTTTGTCCGATGCTGACGAGATTACCTCAGGCCCATTAATGAGGGTTAGGGTTAGGGTTAGGATAGAGCACACATGACCCTGTTTATTATTTGCCAAAATTGGTGGGAACCAAGCCGCTGCTCAGCTACTTTGAACTTGACCAACTGAGCATACAACTCTCTTGCATTCTTTATGACTCTGTTACAGTTATTGCTGGCAGTCCTGAAGGCGGCTTTTGTCTCAGTACAACTATTACGTGGAAGCAATGGAAAAAAGTGATTTCTGTGCGCAATGGCAGCAGCACATTCTGGAGAGAACCACGGCTGGCTGTTAGGTTTTTGCTGGAATTTTTTCGAGGGTATGAAGCGGTCTATACCTACAATTAACCATTCCATCAGGTTTGTTACTATGGAGGACATGTTCTTTTTAAACATGGAATGTGGAGGTAGATCTGATATAAATGTATGAAAGCTATCACAGTCAGCCATAGAATATCGATATACTGTACGATGGAGAGGTATGTCGGAGGACTTATTACATTTTATTTTTATTTTAACTGTAACAACCGATTAGTTGGAAGATCTCAGTGGGGACAGAACGGAAGATGAATATAGCTCAGAACAAAAGGTCTAGGAAACTTGCATACTGACCATTAGTATCGTGCACACGGGTGGGTTCATGAACAATCTGAGTTTGTTCATAAGCAATGGAGAAATAGTGACAGAACCTCTCCTCATGATCTGTCTTGCTTGAGTGGGCTTACCATTCCACATTGTGAACATTGAAATCACCACAGACGTGAATGTTAGCTGAAGGATGAGCAGACAGGATGTGGTCAATTTTCTCAGATATGCTCTTAAAGATAGTAACTCCGCTGTTGTGAGGGCGATAGAGGGATAGCCCTCACACAGACAGCCATGTTCCCAACCTGCGAGAACACCAGCAGGCTTCACTTATAGACCTATTCCTTACCACAGTACCTGAGGACTGTGTGACTAATGCCCACAGTCCATTTGGAAATGCAGACTTTAACGGTGAATACTCTGACAAACTGCAAGCACTTGTACCCCCTCGACGTAAATACCCCCGACAGACCCGACAAGCAGCTAAATCCCACCCTTTCACAGTAGAGATCCCTAGATGTAAGAGAGCCTTCTACTCCAGTATTTCTTCCCCAGAACCGTTAGACTTTGGAACTACCTTCCAGGACCCTGCTTCCCCAACTGTACTGACATGCAGTAGTTCAAGTGTAACGTGAACCGATATCTTACAGCCCAACTCCCTAAATAGTACCCCTGTAGCTTATGTCCTTGATATTAGCCCCCTACATCAAAGTGGCGATGTGCCTTGTTTGGGGTGAAATGTTATTAAAAAAAAAGGCCACCAAGTGGTATCAATAGATATCACACTTAAATCCCAACTCCAAGGTGAGGCGTCATTGCTCAAAACGACAAGGTACTATAAAAGGGCTGACTATAAAGCTATCAGAGAACATATCAGAGATGCCCCATGGACTAATATCTTCTCTCTTCCTGCTGAACAATGTGCCAATGAGACAACTGAATGGTGCAAAGCGGGAATTGAAGTACATGCCCCCTCACTTACCCCCCATGGTTCACTATATATTGTGCAGCTGCAATCGCACAAAGACAGCATGCACTCCACCGGTTCGTACGTCATAAGTCAAATACAAATAAGCACAAATTAATCATTGTAAGAGAGAAGTAGTCAAAGCCAAAAGAAGGCTTGCTGAAATAACCAGGGAATGCATAGAATCACAGAAGATAGGAACTCGTGATTTCTGGAAAATTTATAATAGTTTAGTGAATAAAGTGCAATCACTAATTCCCCCACTATCCTGCAACCATAAGGTTGCATGCACTGCCACCGAGGAGGCGGAACTGCTTGCCTGCGATTTGCTTACAACTCCACCTTAAAGCCAACAAACAAGTCCCTCCCAAATTTCCTTATGCAGAGGGAAGCCACAATTGATGATCTGAAAATTACCCCTTCCCATGTCCGCGATATCATAAAAACTTAGACACCTCCAAGGCGTGTGGGTTTAATCTCATCCTTGCTATACTAATTAAGAAATACTCAGCTGAGTTAGCGCCCGTACTTTCCAAACTCTAAACAGTTGCCTTGTTAAATCTTGCTTCTCTAATAGCTGGAAGATGACCTCTGTGGTACCAGTGTACAAGAATTTTAGTAAAAGGACCGACCCTCTCAATTATCGTCCTATCAGTGTCCTCCCGTTCTTCATTAAAATCTTTGAGACTCTAATCAATCAAGCACTAGTTCACTACCTCGTAAAAGATAATCTCTTTGACAATCAGCATGGATTTAGGCAACGTTCTTCTACTGCAGATATTTCAATAGTCATCTCTGAACGCATATACCATGTACTGGATAAGGCGAGAGAAGTCTGGCTTGAAGGACTGCTAATGAAAATTAAATCACACAATATAACTGGACGAATACTATATATAATTATATCCTTCTTAGACAATAGTACCAGGTTGTCATTTATTGATGTTCATCCAAGCAACATAACATTAATGCAGGTGTGCTTCAGAGGTCGATCCGTAAATCACTATTATTCCTGAAATTCATTAACGACCTCCACGCTAATATTGAATCTGAGATGGGTATATTTGCTGATGATACAACGCTCTATAACATGCATGAGGAAAGAACGGATATACACAAATTTAAAACAATGGCTGAATCCTTAGAAAATGAGCTCCAGACCGTAGTGGAATGGGGACGTAAATAGATAGTAACATTTAATGCTAGTAAAACTAAGTTGCTCTCCTTTAACAATTACAAGAAACCTCTCGAACCACCAATATCCATGACAAATTACTCCCTATCTGAGAATTCTTCCTTCAAACTTCTCGGCTTAACATTCAGAGGAAATATGGAACAAATACATTGAGGATAAAGAAAGAGATATTGTGAAGGTTGCTGCAAGGAAGATGGGCTTCCTCTATCGTATTAGAAAACTAATCACAACTGAGAGTATCCTGTACCTCTGCAAGGCCAGCATTCTCCCATGCATGGAGTATTTTTGCCACATCTGGGCTGGTGGCTTTACCACTAGTCTTTCTCTCTTGGATAGAGTCCTAAAAACGTCTCTAATCAAATACGTCCCAATTTGTCAACAAGACTCCAACCACTGCCCCACCACCGCAATGTAGCATCTCTGTGCCTGTTTTACAAGTATGTTAATGGAATGTGCTCTGATTAACTCAGTGCACTTGTGCTTTCTCGACGTACATATCTCCAACATACTCGCTTAGTAACATGATCACACCCTTTCACTGTTGAGGTCCCTAAATGCCAGAAAGCTTTCTACTCTAAAGGTTTCTTCCCTCGAACAGCTAGACTTTAGCTACCTGCTTCCCTGAATGTACTGATATGCAGAAATTTAAATATAACGTAAACCAACATCTTGTTTATCTTTGTTAAGCATGGTCCCAATCAGTAGCCACTTACATTCAAGTGGCGATATGCCTTGTTTAGGGTAAATGACTAAAAAAAAAAGCCATTATATATAAAAAATATAATCTATCATATAAATATCACCTGTCTGTTTAAATGTATGTATGCATGTCTGCCTAAAATTTTCGACAGATGTAACGGATTTTCACGAGGTCAGAATCGTTTTGAAGCACGACCCCTCGGATGACAAATATAAAAAACTTGGCTAAAAACATCAATTCCTTAACCCTCAACTGGGCACTTTTCTACAAGGAGGGGTCGCTTTTTTCGCTGATATTTTCGAAAGTCATTCCCGCTTTTTGATTGACTAGCCTTAATATAAATAAATATATATATCGTTAGTTGTCATTACTTTATTTTAAACTCATAGTATTTTATTCATATGTTTAGGTAGTACATCTTACACGAGTTTCGTTGAATAGTGTAAGTTCACCAAAAAATTCGTTAGAGACAAATATGTTTTTCTTTGAAAAAAAATATCGAGATTTTTTGTTTTGTTTTTTCCTTTGGAATAAAAAAGATATGATGATGAAAAATGTTGATGAAAGTAAATAGAAATCTTTTATAGTTCAGAAATCATAAAAAATAATTAAAAAAGAATTAAAAAATAATTAAAAAAGAATTAAAAAATCATAAAAAAGAATTAAATAATAATTTTAAAATAATTTAAAAATAATTAAAAAATCATAAAAAAATAATTAAAAAATAATTAAAAATAATTAAAAAAATAATTAAAAATCATTAAAAAAATAATTAAAAAAACTCTTCCTTATTGTAAAATATATGGGCACCGTTTTGAAAAAAATACATACAATTGAATTCAGTCCACGAATATGCGATTGAATTCAAAGTCCACGAGATGACGTTATTTGGTCAGGGTGACCTGATGTTGCCCGGGATTCAACAATTATCAACGAATGATTCACACTTCCATCAGAATCGATGAAGTCGCCCATTTTTAAATCAAATCGATTGATTGCCTGCTCTAATTGGGGACCCATATTTCATTGGATTATTTCGATTATCGACTATCGATAGTTATCGAAGACATTCCGACACAAAACCTATCTTACAACTCTGCCAGGCACATAATCCGAACAATGAGACGAATGAAATCACAGATTAATTAATCTTATGGTTCAGTCTTACAAAATATTGTTGGGTGGAAATATTTTTATAAGACAATCCCAGTCCAATAAAATATCTCAATATATAATATAGAGAAAAGTAAAAGTATTTATTACTTGCAAATTTCTACTGTCGCTAAGAAACTTTACCATTTATTATGGATGCTGGATTCGACAATTTTAGACTTTACTTTCAATATTGGAATCATTAAGCAGTTTGGAATATAAAAATAACGTCCATCTCTTTTCCCAGGGCATCACTCGAATCGTTTACCTGAAATGCATATTCTTTTTCTTGTTTAATCGAATTCTCCCGTCGAATCACCTTAAGATGATGTCTTTTTCTATGTTAACTTAAAATATTTTTAATTAATTTTCAAAAAGCAAAGTTATGTTTATCCATAAAAAATATTTGGTAATGAGCCTTACATCGAAAATCCATAGAAAAGAACTTTAAATGTCGTGTATTCCTTGTTCAAACAATAAATTTTTGTTTTGAAAGTCCGCACTTTTTTCAAAAACTGCAAATTTAAGCTAAATTTAATGTAACTGTTTAAACAACCTATACCTCATTTAATTCGCCTTTTATTCCTCTATAATTTTACCTGTTTATATTTGACTTTTAATTGAAATATTCTAGTGTTCACGTCAATTTAAAAAAATAACTTCAATTTGAGGAAGCAAAAAGAAAGTCCGCAGCAACAAATTCGCTTAAAACCAACTTAAATTATCGTCCCTAAATCATTTTAAAATATCCACCAACAGGCAACAAAGCATCTCTAATCGTAATTATTGTTGTTCCAGGTTATACAATGTAACATTTAGTCCATATGCCATGACTTTCTCTTAGTGATCGTCAGGAGCTCCATTTATCTCCATCTTTCTGGTTATCCAATCGAGAAATCGGCCGCAGATTGAAATGTGATAAGCACTAAAACACGGTCGTACTAGAGTTACTTATAACAGAGAAGACAATGCTACCAAGATCCACATCCTAATAAACAGATTTGAAACGGCTCCCCAAATCCAACAACAGTGCAATCTTGTTAAAAAGTGCTCTCTTTCTACTGTCAAGAAAAGATTTAAAGAATTTGATTTGCGAGGATATGTTGCAAGATGCAAGCAAATGATTTCTATAAAGAACAGAAAGCGTCGTCTGGACTTCATCAGATGCAATGAAGATCCTGACTCTATAGGTCAAAAGTGCTTTTTAGTGACGAAAGCAAGTTCAATAGGCTAGGCAGTGATGTAGGCCGTATGTCCGTTGGAGGAAGAATCCTAGGTGCTCAGTTTCAACGATGCATGTGGTGGATGTTCAGTTTTGGTGTGGGGCATTATTAGTACCAATGGTCCAGGGCCTATAGTTCGCTTGCAAGGTCGAATTAATCCGACCAAGTACATTAATATGTTGACTGAGCATTTTCTGCCTTACTTTGGTCGGAATTTGGATGATAATCCCATCTTCATGCAGGATAATGCTCCCATTCACACAGCTGACAATGTCAAGATGTTTCTGGTTCGTGTTTGGATTGGCCTGCACAATCCCCAGACCTCAATACTACCGAAAACGTATGGCATTACATCAAGGAACAGCTATGCAATGATAAAATTACAAATTTGGAAGAACTTTGGACAAAAATTAAAGAAAGGTGGGATGCCCTTTCCCCGGAGTATTGTTGCAGTCTAATTGAAGGAATTCCCAAAAGATTGCAGGCTGTCAAATTGCAGAAGGCTATGTTACTAAATATTAACTAGTTCATTGCGTTCCTGTTGTATTTGTGTTGCATTGATGTCCTAAAATTACATTTAAATAACAATTTTCCGTTGTGCGGACTTTCTTTTTGCCTCCTCAATTTGAAGTTATTATTTATAAATTGACGTGAATATTAGAATATTTGAATTAAAAGTCAAATACGAACAGGTAAAATTATAGAAGAATAAAAGGCCAACAAAATGAGGTATAGTTTGTTTTGAACAGTTACATTAAATTTAGCTTAAATTTGCAGTTTTTGAAAAAAATTACAATTGCGGACTTTCTTTTTGCTGCCTGTATATATATATATATATATATGTATATATATATATATATATATATATATATATATATATATATGTTAAAAATAAGTGAATGTTGTATAATAGATGTGTTGACTCCAATAAATAAGCTAAAGGACTTAATTGTTAAAAATAGATGTAAAACACTAACAATAATAATAAGGTATATCTATCTATATATATATATATATATATATATATATATATATATATGTATATATATATATATATATGTATGTAGACATATAAGTTTCAAACTAAATAAAATTTTCAAACTATCAAATGAACATATGAAACTGTGGGTGTGAAGATTGAGATGTTCCAAGTGTTATTTTAATTAAATTATTTAAACATATTAATTATTAGTTTGAATTAAATTTTCGTATATAAGATAGGTAAATGTGTGTAAGTGGATATAAAATATTATGCCAAAATAGCATTAACAATCCTTAACTAAATTAATGCAACATAAGAATTAAATCATTTAATGTCACTTAAATATTTATTAATTAATTAAAATTTAGAGATTTAGTGGGGCAGGTTGCTGAAACAATCTTTCACTTGGTGCTTGCATCACTAAGTGAAAGATTCTTATGTAATATTGAGATAACCTACCCCACTAATTATTTATTTATTTTTGTACATAGACATCACCGCTTATCAAGGCCCAGAGACCACTCGAGGATAAGGATTAAGAGTATACAGTAGTCAATTGAACAATATAGTAATGGTTAGTAATAGAAATTAGGTAAATTTGTTAACTTAAGTGGAACGGCTCATCAAGAACTTGTTTACGTTGGACTTGAAGACAACCAGATTGTAGTCAGCTGGAAAGCAGGAGAACGGAAGACAGTTCTACAGGCGTGCACTTCTAAGAAAGAAGCTTTTTTCATGGAATCTACGTTTAGGTTTAGACACAGATAAAGAGTGGGGGGAATTATTGATAACGTTTTCTGCTAGACTAGTGTTTCTTGTGAAAGTTTGGCGAGGGGGGTCATAGATTGAAGCTCAGTCGAGCACTTGCCATGAAAATAACGATAAAGCAGAGACAAACTCGCAGCATCTCTTCTGTGAGAAAGAGGTTGCAGAGAAGAGAAAAGGACATCTCCTATGAGGCTACGAAGTCTATTTTGGACTCTATCAAGGCAGGACAATTCGTTTCTAGCAGCTCCTGCCCAGATCTGGCAACAGTACTCCATCCTTGGACGTACCTGGCTCTTATATAGATAGAGAAATGCGTCAGTAGTAAGATATCGATAGATCGATAGAAGGATCCTACCATTTTTCCAGCGGCCTTGGCAACAGATTTAATGTACGTGTTCCATTTCAGATCTGGAGTAAAGGTCAAGCCCAGAAGCTTGTCAAAACATAAGGCCTCCCCAAGACGAGAGCCATTCATTTCAATTGATGCCAGATGGGGATCAGAACGTTGATGGTGTAAAGATAGAAGTTTAGTTTTAGATGCATTAAAAGTAACCAGCCACTCCTTTCCCCATTGTACCACGTGCTCAAGATCAGAGGAGAGAGAATTATATTTTCATATTGTTTTTCTTGATTAAAAAAGTACTTAAAAATAACCCTGTTTATTGAAAACACAACACCAAAATAGACAACGACACTCAGTCGTCAACAATGAGATCATGTTTTTCATATTATTTTTCCTGTTAAAAATGTTTTAAAAATGTTTCTAAAATGTTTTAAAAGTTTTTAATCCTTAAGAAATTAATAAGAAAATAATTAACGAAAAAGAGTTTCTCAAAAACATAGTTTTTCTTACAAACAGTTAAAGTGATTGCTTTTCTTAATTAAAAAAAAAGTTATAAAATCTTTATAAAAATACTGACCTGCATTGGTCGACGCTGAATTGTCACTCCACCAAAACGGCCATGACGTTGAGTCGGTTGAACCGAATCAGCCAAGCGAAACTGCGATATCGAATCGGCCACACTGAAACCTCTCATTCCCAAATAACAAACATTGACTAACTAGAAGTGAGTCCGAATACAAATACATGCATTTATTGAATACGCCGACAAATGTAACGAATCTATAACATTAGCAATAACAAAACAAGCCGGGCGTGCGTGGTCCCTCTTTTGTTCTGCATGAGAGATGATGCCACAAAAAATAGGGAAGAAATGATAAATGTGAGAAATGTGAAGGGCCAACGTTGCCTTCACATTTTCGCTAAGTTTCAGAAACATCTAATGGATGGGGCAAAAGTTGTGGGGTAAAATGTGTAATTTTTGCAATTTTGCGACAGTTGTGACCCCTTTTGAGATCCCAGTGAAAATAGACAAACGGTGCAGTTTCATGCCTTAACACATGTATATTTAAATTCAACAGCATGGAAAACCACTATATAGACGTACATATCAAGTTTTTGAGTAATATGAAAAAAAGAGCTCCAAAAAGGCATGTTTTTTTTTTTTTTTTTTTTAGCCCTAAAAGTCCCAGAGGGATGCGACCCAGAATTGTGCCAGGGTCACCCATACTGAATTTATATTAAGGACAATAGCCTCCACATCTAATTGATGAATCAAACGCTATGAGGCAAAAAGTGTCATTTTTGGCCATTTTGAGGCGTTTTTGACCTCTTTTGAACCCCTGGGGACGCCGAATCCCAGTGTAAATGGATAACAATGCTGTTTCATGCCTTAAAACATGCATATTTGAGTTGACCACCGTGAAAAATCACTATATAGTCAGACATATCAAGACATATCAAGTTTTTGTTGAGAAATATAAAAAAGATCCACAAATGTGCCGTTTTTAGCACTAAAAGTTCCCTGAGACGTGAACCAGAATTTTGCCAAAGTCATTCATACTGGATCTATATTGAGTACAATGGGCTCCACATTTTGGCCAAGTTTCAGAAAAAAAGTTATGGGTCAAAACGTGTCATTTTTGGCCATTTTGGGGCATTTTTTTTTTTTTACCTTTTTTAGGCCCCTGGGGACGCAACGGGAATTTTCGCAAAAATTTTTTTTTTTTTACTATGCACGGACGCCACTGAAAACATAGGTCCCTCTTCGATAAATCAGGGGACCAAACATAAAATATCCATGAACACACCACAGCAGTGGAAAATGTATCTTAATATAATAGGAATATTCCACCAATTTAGGAATGTGCTTAACGTGGTGAAAACATGTGCATTTTTTCAAATCTTTTAATCAACTCTCTGTAAGGGTTTCTACTATACAAGGTATGTATTCTTTTCTCACTCTTGTGGATTGTCTATATGTAACGTTACCCACACGTTTACACACAGCACCCACACATTTTAGCAGTCTACATCCTAAAGGAGACCAAGACAAAAAAAATCCAACTCACTTTTTCGTGCAGCAACGAAATTTATTTCTTCATTCTCACGCCACGCGTGATTTCTCGTTACAACTGTGACGTCATTAACCTGTTCGAACTCTAACGAGCTCTCTCAACTTTTTATAGCCCTTTTTTCTTACAGTGACGTCATTTCGCATTTCATATGCATTTGGATAAGCGCGTCCGCGCTTTGTTGCATATATCATGTTAGATGGATATATAATTTAAGACAACGTCAGCTTACATTCACGTTGGATTCGAATCACCATAGGAGCGCTATCCGCGTCTCACTCCTCAAGGGAAAGTATGTATATTCACCAGTGTTTTAGCAACCTGTGGTAGTACTTGTTTAGATAACATCTATGGATTAAATAGAATTTTGTCTCGGGCACAACATTAAACAGTTTCGGACACTCTTTGTCAAGGAGTTCGTTTTCATTCTCACAATAACCATTCTGAAATTGATCTCAATCCTTTCTGTCTTTATTTTAGTCTACTCAATTTCCCAACCTTACTAAATATATAAGCATTCTCTATCCCAAAGCTTATGGGTATGTTAGAAAACTTCATCTAATAGTGAGCCATCAATTTTGGTAAAAATGGAATGGCGTGGTAACATCAGGCAGGTCCTTATATATCAGTTACAAAGAAGCAAACTGTTTATTTGAAAATATTCCGGTCGCAAATTGGTAATCTCTTCCTTCACTTCCCACTACAGTACTATCCGACTACAGAAGTAAGAAAAGAAACCAGCAAACTCAAATAGTAAGATCACTTAATATATACATCCGACTCAGCTAATAAATTTGCATATAAAACATATAACTTGCATATAGAACTCGTGAAAAAGAGTATAAATTGTACTGTCTGAGCATGCTCACGTCTCTAGCCTTGACTTCCGGTCAGTTCCGAATCTTCAGGTAAGCCATTCTGTGTTTCTTTTGTTCACTTCATTAAAAAAAAAAATTGTTATTTAGTTCCACTAAAATTCCTCTGTAAAACAAATCGATCTACAAACCAATCGTATACAAAATATAGGTGTGGTTGTTGCATGCTATAACTAAACAACTAACTAATATAATTACTGC
Organism: Euprymna scolopes; assembly: GCF_053919585.1. Taxonomy (NCBI): domain Eukaryota; kingdom Metazoa; phylum Mollusca; class Cephalopoda; order Sepiida; family Sepiolidae; genus Euprymna; species Euprymna scolopes. The sequence continues at coordinate 101,801,515 of NC_136491.1, forward strand.
TTCGTATTTGGATGAATTACCTCCTTTGGTTTTAGCGTACTAGCAGCGACATTTCTTATCGCCCTCTATATCTATTGTTCTGTCCATATATATCAAGCTGATTTTAAATTCCAAACCCATTTCTCTTTCACTATCTCGCTACTTCAATTACTTTTCCGTTCTTTCTCCTCTATCCGGCCGCTTCTCTTTCTTTTGTTCTCATTAACCCCCCTCTCTCTTGCTATATATTTACGTCTACCTTTTTTCCTGCTCTCCACCTTTGTAATTTTTGTCTGTCCTTTTCACACCAACCTCTTGTCTCTTTTGGTCTAATTACACAACTCTTTGTTCCTTCACTATCTATCTATCTATCTATCTATCTATCTTTCCCCTATTTCTCTCATCATTTTTCCTCCCTATTCGTCTTTATCTTTCTCTTTCTCATTGCATCTACCTTTCTTTCTGGCTTTGTATTTTTCTCTGTCTTTTTTATATCAAGTCCTTAGTCTATGTTAGTCTTTCTATTGATCTAGCTCTTTCTAATTACTCGGCTCTTTACTATCTACCGATCCGTCTCTTCCCTTTTTTTCTCATCGCACCCTTCAAGGTTTCTCTCTTTCTTCTTCTTCTTCTTCTTCTTCTTCTTCTTCTTCTTCTTCTTCTTCTTCTTCTTCTTCTTCTCTCTCTTTTCTCTCTTTTCTATATTTATTTATGTCTATCTATTTTTCTCTCTCATCTAACAGTTCCACTCATTCACCCCAGAATTGTTCATGGCAGACAAGTGTCAACATTTACAGAATGAACCTTTACTTGATTTCCGCCATATTTTTTTTTTCGCCTGGACCCTTGAAAATCCCAATCGCCCTCAGCCTTCATACTTCACACCATCCCTGACCTTTACTCCCAACACGAGTCTCAAGTGTGGAACGCTGTCTTTATCATGTGTTGACATCTTGTAGTTCGCAAGGTCCGACATAATAAATTGGGGTTGGTATGAGAACTCGTACAGACCATACCCCATAATTTTAATCTATGTGTTGCTTTTACTGCGTATAGATATAAATTACGATTAGCTTGTAATCGTATAATTGTTTACATACATACATACATACATACATACATACATACATACATACATATATACATACATACATATATCATACTCACGTTTTACACACTCTCGTCAGATCACCGATCAACGATGAGCCTGGCCAATACCAGATGGGTGACCATTTAGGACTTTCACGTGTGGTTTGTGTTCTCCGCTTATCTCGGCATAGTTTCCAGTCGTTCTGGATTTCTCTTTGCCACTGGACTTAACTGATTCAGAAGAGGTATGGTAAGGGATTCCGCAATCCTTGCCACACAATTACATGCGCAGCTGCCTCTACAGGGGGTATCCTTTGTCTTTCGAGACTGAACGGAGGCATTGATATATATATATATATATATATATATATATATATATATATATATATATATATATATATATATATACAGTGATGATCATATTTATTGGCACGGTAAAATAAAAGTTAAATTTTGTCTAATAAATTCTAAAAAAGGGATTAAATTAAAGAAAATAACAAAGTATATTATGTATTTTTAACTGGCCTTTCCGATGCAGCAATCGGATTTTAGAAAAAATAAATAACAAAGGAGCAACAAACATAATTGCAAAAAACCCTTGTTCAAAATTATTGGCACGATTTATTTAATAATCAATTGTATAGCCTTTGGCCTTGATTACCTTCCTCAGTCGCTTTTCATAGTTTACAACCAAGTTGTTGCACTCTTCAGTAGTAATTTTAGCCCACTCTTCCTGACAATAATCCTCCAATTGAATAAGATTCTTAGGCTTCCTTTGCATTACCCTCAATTTTAATGTTCTCCATAAATTTTCAATTGGATTAAGGTCTGGGCTTTGTGATGGCCACTCCAAAACATTAATATGATTGTCCTCAAGCCATTTCTTAGTTTAGCCGAATGCTTTGGGTCATTATCTTGCATGAACCACCAACGACGACCAAGTGAGAGCTCTTTAGCAGAGTCTTTCAGGTTTTCATCCAATATTTTAACATAATCTTCCTTTTTTATGCTACCTGTGACCTTAACAAGTCGCCCTGGTCCAGAGGCAGCAAAGGATCCCCAAAACATCAAACTGCCTCCACCGTGCTTCACTGTGGGTATGGTGTTCTTAGGCAGGAAAGCTTCGCCAGATTTTCTGTAAATATAAGACACTTTATTATGGCCAAATAACTCTATTTTCGTTTCGTCAGTCCATAGAACACGTTTCCAGAATGCAACATCTTTATCAATATGACGTTTTGCAAAGGCTAGCCTTGCTTTCAGGTGCATAGGCTTCAATAAGGGAGTCTTTCTCGGACGACATGCTTTTAAACCAGCTCTCTTCAAAACTCTACCAACTGTATGTCGAGATACATTCACTCCAGAGGTGCTCTGTTCATCAACAATCTCCCCAACAGAGATCCTTGGGTTTTGTTTTACTTGTCGAACAATTTTCCGTTCATCTCTTGGGGAAAGAATCCTTTTTCTCCCTCTACCCTCTAAACTCATAACGTGGCCTTGCGATTTGAACTTGTTTATTATGGCTCTAACAGTGGATTTGGGAAGGTTTAGCTTCTTTGAAATCTTATCATAGCCCTCCCCATTGGTATGGCATGCTACAACAAGCTTCCTGACGTCTTCGCTGTGTTCCTTAGTTTTAACCATGGCGATTGAAAATTATAATTTAGTCACTTATAATAGTTTAAATAAATCGCTATCTAAAAATTATCTGAAAAAAATTATTCACTGAATTAGCGTTAAACAAGCATAATATGGCTATAAAAAAGTTCAGAAAGCACGTAAACCGGAAATTGATTGATATTATACTGATACTAAAAGAAAAACAAAGCCGTGCCAATAATTTTGAACAAGGGTTTTTTGCAATTATGTTTGTTGTTCCTTTGTTATTTATTTTTTCTAAAATCCGATTGCTGCATCGGAAAGGCCAGTTAAAAATACATAATATACTTTGTTATTTTCTTTAATTTAATCCCTTTTTTAGAATTTATTAGACAAAATTTAACTTTTATTTTACCGTGCCAATAAATATGATCATCACTGTATATATATATATCACCTGTCTGGTTAACTGTATGTATGTATGTATGTATATGTATGTTTGCATGCCTCGCAAAAACTTTCGACAGAGGCGACGGATTTTCACAAGATTAGCATCATTTTGGACGACAAATATCGAAAAATTGGACAAAATATCTTCAGTTAAAAATCCATTCACTCTCAACTGAGCACTTTTCTACAGAGAGGGGTCGCTTTTTTCGCCGATATTTTCGAAATCATCCCCTCTTTTCGATTGTCCAGCCTTAATTTAAACCTATGTCACTTCCGGTTTGGCGATGGGCATAACAGCAAAGATTTAAGTTTTTTTTTTCACATTCTTTGCCTCCTTTGCGGTACGGGTTCGAGCCTGCCTTCCTACTTCCACTTTTCTTTTCTTTTTTTTATTACTCAACACACACCTCCAAACACCCGGACAACGCCGTGCGAGTATATATATATATATATATATATATATATATATATATATATATATATATATATATATATATATCAGTATAAAAATACATACTGATATATAAAAAATTATTCATTTCTTAAATAAGGATGACGCATCAATTAAGGGTGTAGAATAAGTAAAACTCTTCACACTATGGTATTTTGAAGCCTAATGCTTCTCATCAGAAGAGGAGAGAGAAGATGCTAGGAAACATAGCAGGGATGCGATGTTTAACGACAGCTACATTAGGAGCAAAATAATAGTGCAGTGAAAGATAAAATATTGAGACTGGGGAGCGAATGCGAGAACTAAATTGATCTCTGTGATATAGGAGGAGTATAGCTTTTATTATATAATGAAGATAGGTGTATAGCCCCCATATATACATATATATATATATATATATATATATATATATGATGAGAATAATGGAAATATATATTTATTTCTCTCTCTCTCTCTCTCTCTCTCTCTCTCTCTCTGTATATATATATATAATATATATATACATACACACACACACACACACACACACACACACACACACACACATATATATATATATATATATATATATATATATATATATATATATATCAGGGGTTATATTTTGGTTTCAATTCTATATTTTGGAATCGAAACCAAAATATACAACTTTCTATCCTCATGCCTTAGCATCTGAGCCTGCTATATCATACATTCCAACCGAGAAACCTTTTTAAGATTCTAACTGATCCTTTAAGTGCAATTGTTTGAATCTCTCCAGCACTTAATTCAATAGATATATTTGCCAGGTAGTTTTTGAAATTCCTTTTTATGAGACTATTGCTCCTATCATAACTTGAGTTATGGAGATCTTCCTAAGATTCGTGTTTCCTTTTTTTCATTTCATCATTGCGAGCATTAACTTCTACTAAGGTTGATTCTTTCTTCTTTGTCATCCCTAATCAATGTCAGGTATAATCGCTCTGTTTTCTGGGCACGTAGCCGTAAGAATTGCATAGTCATAGTGGATGAAAAAGGTTACATCAACCGAAATGTTATGAAAATGAACACTCAAGATGAAAGCAGTAGTCCGAAGAATCCAAAAAATGCCATCTTGACAAAATACCTGAATCTTACAAATACACGCACACACACATGCATGAGTCCAAACATGACTTCCATCGCCTCAGGACCATTTTAATAGAAAATGCCTGAGGGAGTATCTATACACAGATGATGTTACAGAGTCTTAGCTTTGTACGACAGCTAAGTCTCTATCTCAGTTCAAAATGTTGAGATCCAGTAACAAGCAAGAGCAAGATAGCCAGCAACAAGTTAAACTGCAGACCAGCTTAATGCGGGTACTGGTCTCCCACTTTATGTTTTTTTTAAAATCAGAGTCTTGCTTCTCCTAGAAAGGTTGCCTTCACCACGGCTTACGGGAGCCCTCTCCACCCCAACACACACACAAACACACACGGTGCTAGTTGGCCGTTGACCCTGAAAAAGGGTTCATTCGCCCTTACATACATACATACATGATGGCAGCAAATTCGCTTTCGAACATTGCCATCACTCGATATAGCACAAAAAAAAAAAGGTATAAAGAAACACGAAAACATTCAATGATGGGCTGCACGAATGTGGCTTTTAAGCCCTGCTGAACTCTGGCATTCCTTAGCACACATTGTACAGACGTGTGCACCACTAGCAGCACGTTCTGGCTGTTCTTTTCTATGCAGGATAAAATGCCGTTTCAAACCGCCTGTCGTTTTGTATACCCGCCCGCAATTGACGCAGATTAACTCTGGCAACTCAAGACTGCTTTGTGGCCCGCTGCGCCGATAAGTAGACTGGTGACTCATCAGCCCAGCTCTGCTCAGACATATTCTTCCGCACACCTCACACTCCAGACCAATTTGGTGCTCCCCTCCTATCCACGGCTCATTTCACTCTTCCTGTCCGGATATCGCGCTCCAGCCGCTCATACTGGGTGCAATCCGCCTCAAACTTGCCCACACCTCCCTGCAAGGTCTTTCTCCACCCTCCGCAATCCAAAACAAGACTCTCCCACGTTCTTTCATCAATCTCACATTTTTTTAAGGTGGATCTTAAACAATCCTTAAATCTCAATTTAAGCTTTTAAGCCAGACATCTTCCCTCGGTAAGCTTGCCATAAAGGAGTTGTTTGGGAAGTCGACTGTCTAACATCCTCACCACATGTCCGCTCCATCTCAGTCTATGCTTAATAACGTGAGCCTCAATGCTAAGGCATTGGGTCCGTTCAAGCACCTCCACATCACTGACATATATCTGCCAACCCACACCTAAGATTCACCGTAGGCACATCTGGTGAAACCGCTCGAGACGTCTCAAATTCTCCCTGTATGTTGTCCAAGTTTCAAAACCATAGAGAAGAGTAGAGAGAACGCATGTGGCATAAACCTTAATCTTAGTTGGCAGCAAGATCCCATGATGTCTCCACAAACGCCAGTCCAACTTTCCGAAGGCATCACTTGCCCTGCTGATCCGTAACGATACCTCATCATCCAGGATACCAAACATACTCAGTGTGCTACCCAAGTATACAAACTTAGTGACAACTGCTATCCTTGATCCACAGATATAAACTGATGGCTCATAGTATGGAATGTCCAGAGCAGGCTGATACATTAAGACAGTTTTTTTCAGATTGATAGTCAGGCCCAATGCGCTGCAGGCAACCGCAAAAGCGTCCATAAGATGCTGCATGTCAGTCACTGTATGAGCCACCAGATCACAGTCATCCGCATAGAGCAAGTCACGAATCGTGTTGGTGAGTACCTTTGTACTTGCATTGAAGCGCCTAATGTTGAACAACCACCCAGTAGTTCGGTAACGAATATAGACACCATCAGAGCACCCCCCAAATGCCATCCGAAAGACCATGGTGAAATACAACACAAAGAGTGTGGGTGCTGGAATGTCTCCCTGCTTAACACCAGTTTCTACTGAGATAGGATCAGCCAGCTTTCCCCCAACGTTGATCACAACCTTCATATCGTGGAAGAGCTTTAAGATGGTTACAAACTTGTCAGGACAGCTAAGCTTTTTCAGAATCTCCCACAAAGCATCCCTATTGGCTGTATCAAAGGCCTTAGTTAAATCGATGAACACCTGATACAGTCCCTTTTGCTGTTCTATACATTTCTCCTGTAGATGCCTGGCTGTAAAAATCATATTCACTGTCTCTCGACATCTTCTGAAACCACATTGTGACTCAGGCAAAACATCGTCAGCAATATGCTCCAGCATTCTGTCTAGCATGATACTACAGAGCACCTTACCGACTACTGACAGCAAAGAGATGCCCCGATAGTTTCCATATTCATCTCTGCTACCCTTCCTCTTGTATAGCACTACCATCAATGCATCCCACCAATCCTGCGGAATACACTCATCCCGCCAAGCATTCTGCAACAATTCCGTTAAGCGTTGCATCATCTTGGGTCCAGAACATTTGAAGATCTCCACATGCAAACGATTCAGGTCAGGAGACTTTCCATTATTCAGCTTACGGACAGCTGTTTCAACCTCCTGGAGAGAAGGAATCTCCGCCAAGATATCCTTGACTGGATTGCTAGGAATCGACCTAAAAATCTCCTGATCAACGTAAGAAGATCTGTTCAGGAGGTCATCGAAATGCTCCCTCCATTTACGAAGAATGTCGGTAGGGTCTCGAAGAAGATCCCCACCATCTTTCGAGCGCAGAGGAGTGATAGGTGATCTGGATGGTCTGTAAACCGCACGCAGTAGGCTGTATAAGACCTTGGTGTTGTTCAGATCCCAGGCAAGCTGTATTTCCTCAGCTTTCTGCCTCCACCATTCATCCTGCATGTTTTGCAACCTCCTCTGCACTTGATTGCTTTAAACTTGTCCCTCAATCGCTCTTGCTCACCATCCGTCAAATCACCCCCGAGATAAGCATGCCATGCCCTGGCCTTTGAATCAAGTGGAGCCTGAATTTCAGTATCATTCTCATTGAACCTATCCTGATGTTTACGCTCACAATAACCTAACACTCTCTCACATACCTCATAGACAGATTCCTTAAAAGCAGGCCAAGTATTTTCACAATCTCCTTCACTAGTTTCTCCCTCACAATATTGCCCCTTAGACGCGCAATATTAAGTCGCTTTGGGATAGTCACACTAGCTCCCCTCATCTTGGGCTTCATAACACACTTAATCTTTACATGGTCCAGCACTCTGCACCTCACATGACACGAACACTGTGGATATCCCTCATCTCACGTTTTCTGACTAAGACGTAGTCTATCAAGTGCCATTGTTTGGAACCAGGATACATCCAGGTCGTCTTGTATTTGTCCTTCTTCTGGAACACGGTGTTACCGATTTTAAAACCCACCTCTGAACAAAACTGCAACAACATCAGACCATTGCTATTACACTTGCCTACTCCGTGTTTACCCAGTACATCCCAGGTTTTAAAATCTCTTCCCACCCTAGCATTAAAATCTCCAAGAATGAAGATCTTATCAGCAGAGGGAATGCGTCTAACTACACTGCACAAAGTAAGGTAGAAAGCAACCTTTTCATCTTCTGTTGCGTCCATAGTGGGTGCATAGACACTCAAAAAAGTTGTATAACGATCATTTACCAGAGGTAACCTCATTGTCATGATCCGGTCACTCACACCACAGGGAAGTTCTTCCAGGCTAGAAAGAATTGATGCCTTTATAGCAAAAGCCACGCCTGATAACCTCTTACATCCATCCGCTCTACCACTCCGGAAAATGGTGTAGGTCCCAGCCAACTCAGAAAACTGTCCCTCATCAGCCATCCTATGTCCAGGTCATAACGTTGAACTTCCTTAGATATAAGAGCAGATCTACGCTCTAGGCGCGTTATTGCTGGCAGCAAGTCAAGCAGCGTCCGCACATTCCAACAGCCGATGGTCATTGTCATATATTTTCTTGCAGTAGCATGATGACGACCGAGTTCAGGCTGTGGAGCCCTGAAACACCTGCCGGGCAAGGCCTTGGAAATTCCAGTTCCCTTATTGCCATTTACGTTTATAATCATATTTTCCAACTTCATTGAATGTTTTGCCGCTTTAGGCTACAGCCAGCCTTTTTTGCTATAAAGATACACAAGATGGTAAAAAGTGTATCTAATTTATATCAAGCAATGCTTGTGCGTGAGGATTGTTATAGCGAGGAAAGACTTTGCACCAAGAAAATCCCACTCTCTAAACAACTGCCACATTATCCAAAAAGAAGAGCAAGTCAACATCATTGAATGAAGCAGTCATCGCAGGTTTTATATAAGAGTTTTCCTTCTTCTAGGGAGGTTGCCTTCACTACGGCTTACAGAGCCTTCTTCACCCACCATGCCATTTTATCCATGACTGGAACTTAGGTTGCTTGGCACCAGAGCATATTCCACACGCCGGTGGGTCATATATACCGCAGCTTACAGGGCCTAAGCTCCTCTGGAGGTTTCTGTCAGGGTTACTTCACCCTTAGCCTTTGGCCCACAAGGCAGTGGAGGTCAAGTTATACGGCGCAGGACACTCGCCGTTCATCAGAGCCCCGTTTACATGGCAGTGGTCACGACGTGCACGTGGGGTTGATTTGTCTGTGAGAAGCACAGAAAGACGCTAAGGCATCTATGTGCTTTTAACACACGTCCACACCGGACCTTGACCACTACATACATACATACATACATACATACATACATACATACATACAAACAAACAAACAAACAAACATACATACATACAAACATACATATATACAACCATACAAACATACATATATACATACATACAAACATACATACATACAAACATACAAAAAACATACAAACATACATACACACATACAAACAAACATACATACAAACATAGAAACATACATACAGACATGCATACATACAAACATACATGCATGCATACAAACATACATACAAGCATACATACATACAAACATACATATATACAAACATACATAGATACATACATACAAACATATATACATGCAAACATACATATATACAAACATACAAGCATACATACAAACATACAAATATACACACATACATATATACATAAAAACATACATACATACGTACATACATACATACATACATATGCACAATTTCTCTGTGTCTCTCTCTCGTTTTAGTTTCTAACAATTGCCAAAATTGATTTGATTGAGTTCATTGTCTTTTAGAATAAAAGGTTGGTGTCTCTCCATGCAAATTGGTTGTCCATCTTTGCAAATTAATTACAACTATAAAAAAATTCATAATTTCCTATGAACAAATGTCCGCCCGACACTCAAAACATCTAACAAGGTAAGTTTTAGCGTCTAGTGTCACAAGTAGGGTACGAAATGAAATTAGTTGGAAATAAAGAATGACAGAATGAAAGAAAGAGACAAATGCAAATGAAAGAAACATAAAGAACCATAGAACGAAAGAAAAAAAGAAGAAAATGTTGGCAGAATGAAATATATATACATGAAGTGATGAAAGAAAGAAAGAAAGGAATATAATGAAAAAGAAAGAAAATAATAAAAGAAATGAACAAAAGAAAATGAGAGAAAGGAGAGTAAAAAAAAAAAAAGAAAAAGAAAAAAAAAAGAAAAAGGAACACAAATTCCCTCCCCTTCTCCTCTCGTGCCTAGACAACGAGGATTAGTGTCAGGAATTGGTGTGAATAGAGAACGGGGTTTTCTATTTTTTATTCGTTCATTTATTTATTTATTGTTTTTCGAAAAAAGGAAAATACTAGCAAGAGAACACCAAAATTCAACAAACGCTTAAAACAAAGCCAGCGCGGCGAAACCAAAACAAACACCAAAGGTGAAAGGAATAAAGTTCGTTTCTTTCAAGTTTACAATATCCCGCCATTTTAATACCACCTATTCCCTCCTCCTTCTTTGCCTCGTCCTTTGTTCTTCCTTTGATTTTCTCTCCTCCCACCATTACCACCATTTGTTTTAGTTTTCACTGTACTTTACCCTCTTCTGTTTACTAAGTTATCTCGTTCGTTTGAATTGTCACCAATTCATTGTTGTTTAGCAATTTACCCGTCACATTTTTAATCTTATTTGTTTGTCTTGTCCCACTTTGATTTTGTCGCTCTGTTTGTATATCTGTTTGTTTGCCAGTAATTCTTTTTTTGGGACGCCAGCACACCAGGACACCAAAATGTACACCAGGACGCCAAAAAGTACGCCAGTGCGCCAAACTTCATTCCGTCATAAAACAACTTTCTACAGAAATCAACAAACTTATTTTTACATTTTTATCTAGCGAATAAACATAAAATTACATATGAACAAAATGTTTATTATTTAAAAAATAAAACTTACGGAAGGGAATGAAGTTGTTTTTTTTTATTTTTATTAAACGAAACTGACTTGTTTTGATAAAGTTGTGTGTGGCGTATCTCTGAAACATTTTTTTAAAGAGTAAAAATAAATAAATTTTTTTTTTCAATAATCTTTATGCATTTATCTAGCCAACAAACATAACATTTTATATAAAAAAAATACACATTTATTATTTTTTTAAATCCAATAACTGTGCTGAAGTCGATGTTTTACTTCGAAAACAAAGCCAACTATTTTGATAAATCTCTGTGACGTACAAAGAAAATATTTTTTCTAAAGAATAAAATTAAATAAAGTTTATTATTACGAGAATTTTTATACATTTATCTAGCTAATAAACATAAAGTTATATATGAAGAACAAAAAACACGTTTATTGTTTTAAAAAAATCAAACTCATGCAACGAGGCTGAAGTTATTTTTTTTTCTTAAACGAAACTGACTTGTTTTGATAAATTGTGTGTGGAATAAAGTCTGATTTTATGTTTATTTGCTTGACAAAAATGTAAAAATAAGGGTTTTTTTCTGTAGAATGCTGTTTTATGACGGAATGAAATCTGACGTACTTTTTGACGTCCTGGCGTGCTGGCGTCCCTCAAAAGAATTACCCTCTGTTTACCTGTCTGCTCATCTCTCTATTTTCCAGAGTCAAGGAAACGTCCGCAACAATCAGTCCAATAATGGTTTTTCTCTTGTCGGTTTGAGATTCACCTTTCTGCCGTTTGCCTCCTCTTTTTGAGAATGGTCTAGCTTATTACTAATCGCCCGAGGCGCCCCGTCCAGTGAATACCGAGAAAGCTGTATTTAGGCATTGTTTAGGCCAAAGTGCATTTGATCTAGTGTGCTGGCTTTCCACCCTCCCTTAACCTTGTGTCGAACCTTCTCACTAGGAAGTAAATAGAAAGCACGCTTGTTTCTACATTTTAGTCGCTTAGATCCTTATTAGGTACGAGCAAAAATGTCGGAAAAAAGACAGGGAGACATAATTTGTAAAGCTGGTTTATCATAATTTTTTGTAGGCTTCCGACTACTTTTTGATTGTATTTGAAAAATAAAGTCTCAAATGAATTTCTAAAAGGAAAAAAATATTTGTACGCGTTAAAAAATTGTTTTAATGAAAAATGTTTCCCAGCGACATTCGGAAACTGGCAAGTTCAGCTAAATTTTGTCGGTAAATAAATTCATTGTAAAAACTCTTTGAAAGATAAACATCGGTTTTCTAGGTCTATTTCAAAGATAATTAGTAAAGTCTTAAAATATTGAAGTAAATAAAAAAAACACCTCTTTCGTACAAAAAATAGCTTAATTAGCCCCCTAAAGCGAGAGATAATAAACGAACTCGTCTAAGAATACTTCTACGGAAGCATAAAATGTCAGAAAGTCAAAAGGCTGTCTGAAATTGACATCAGGTAGTTGGAGGTAGGTAAGGAGTGCTGGTTTTCTTCTTTCTTTTTCCCCAGCCGTGCATCTGTACATTCCTATCGTGAACGTTCGTATATTTTTGCCATCTTTTAATTTAATTATTTTTCTGTGGTCCTGCTTTAAAATTTTTTACTTTTTATTTTCCAAGATTATATAAAAATTATGTTCGCTGAAAGTTACACGTTCGTTCAATCAAGGAAAATATCAAAATCTTACATATAAAAATTATGCGAAACATGTAATCTGAAAAAGAAAGAGGAAATATTTTTTGCAATTATGATTTTTTTGTGTGTGAAAATATTAAATAAACAATGCTTAATTAAATGATAATATCGATAGTTCGAGAAATTAATTTTTCTTCGAGTTATATCGAATTCATTAATACGGACTAGAAAACCGATGTTTATATTTCAAAGAGTTTTTACAATGAATTTATTTACCGACAAAATTTAGCTGAACTTGCCAGTTTCCGAATGTCGCTGGGAAACATTTTTCATTAAAACAATTTTTTAACGCGTACAAATATTTTTTTCCTTTTAGAAATTCATTTGAGACTTTATTTTTCAAATACAATCAAAAAGTAGCCGGAAGCCTACAAAAAATTATGATAAACCAGCTTTACAAATTATGTCTCCCTGTCTTTTTTCCGACATTTTTGCTCGTACCTAATAAGGATCTAAGCGACTAAAATGTAGAAACAAGCGTGCTTTCTATTTACTTCCTAGTGAGAAGGTTCGACACAACGTTAAGGGAGGGTGGAAAGCCAGCACACTAGATCAAATGCACTTTGGCCTAAACAATGCCTAAATACAGCTTTCTCGGTATTCACCGGACGGGGCGCCTCGGGCGATTAGTAATAAGTATCACACCACTTATGAAAAAATATGGTTTATTAAATTCATTTATTTTAAATAAAATATTGTCCTTCGACCGCCTTATTTAATATTTATTATATCATTATATTATTTCTTTTAAATAATCTGAAAGTACCTATTTTATATAAATTTTAATTCTATTTCTCGAAATTTTATTCTAAAACCTAATCCATCAGATTGGACAAATTTATTAAAATCGAAATTAAAATTAAAGTTAAAATTAAAATTAATATTAACTCTAAATATAAAATTAAAATTAAAAATAAATAAATAAAAATTCGGTACAAACCTGATAATGGAAAACTAGAAAAAAATTCCAAATTTGATTTATAAGATCATAAAATCCAACCTAGTCGTCCTTCGGAGTCCGTGACACAGTGAACAGAGCCATTGAGTCTCTATGATTCCAGCGTTGTCTAAAGATAGCAGTCTCAATTCTACCCAAAGCAGGCCTGAGGATTAATGTGCCAAAACATGGTGAAACAACTGTGAAGGTGAGGATAGCATTCCGCAGAAAATGAATACGCAAATGATGAAGCCTTATCTGAAAGGATTAAAAAATGAATAAAACAAACATTTATATATTGACTAGCAGGGAGACCCGATGTTGCCTGATGATCAACGAATATTTCAAACTCCTATATTTTTATTGCCACCGAAATCCGTGAAATCGCCCGGGCGGAAGGTTCACATGCCTCCATGCAGTAACTTAGTCCAAAATATGTTTTATTCTACATTAACCTTTAGAGAACCTACTGTTCTTTTATAAAAATTGTTTTATATAAATTTCTTTCCAGTTAACGAAAAAGAAAACATTAAGAAATTTGCGTGCGGGATTTGAACCGATAGACCACGTCAGACAAATAAAAAACAAAAACACACACACACACACACACACACACACACACACACACACACACACACACACACGCACGCACGCACGCACGCACGCACGCACGCTAAAAAAAGAAGAAGTTTACGTGTGGAGTTTGAACTTACAGACCACGTCATTAAAAAAAAAGAAAAAGAAAAACGCACTATAAATTTACCCACAGTAGAATTTTCGCGTCTCCTTCTATCATTGTTGCTAAGCGACGACATGGAAAAATAGCTTTACCGATAATAGATAATTAAAATAACGGTTTCGATTATCGATTATCGGTAATTATCGGGGATATTCTGAGACAAAACTTATCAAAGATTACTCCCAGACTTATACTCTGTAAATTTTAAAGAAAATATGTTCAGCCGTTTTGGAGTGTTTAAGGAACGAACTCACACGCACAAACAAAGTTGCATTTATATAATTGTAGAGCTAAGTGTTGCATTACGATTTTTGGTGTTTTTTTTTTTTATTGCAGAAGTGTGTTCACACATGCGACGTTTCACTCAAAAAGTTACATATGGAGCAGTTGCTATGCAACACACCCTAAAAACTTCATATTTGATATTCAAGCTTGTGATGAGGGAAGATGACATGGAATGTGAAATAATCAGTTTTCATTCTCTACACAAGTTACATGTTTGAAAAAGTTTTCTAAACCTTTTTATGCCATGATTTCTAAAATGCCGTGTTCACCCAGCCATTAACATTACTAATCACTTACCAAAGTATCTAAAATCGCTGTTTGAAGTTTTGTAATTCCAATGTAGATCTTGCTAGTTGGGCTAGGCGTGTTTGGCGTGATTCTGACGTCATATGCAACGGATTTCATTTCACATCTTCCTTCTAAGGCAGTTAACTACAGTTGTGCATGAACATATGTATGTGGTGTGGTTTTTCTAACTTGCTGTGATCTAAGATCTGATTGGTTAAATGCAGGAATAGCTTATCTTGGTATCATTTCTAGTGACTAGTATGTTGCACTGCGATGGGAAGTGTTTATCTAAAAGAATAATTTATCTACAGGGTGAAACGATAAAGTTGTCGCCCTAAAAAAAACAACACTACAGCTTTATTTTAAAACATGTATTGAAAAAATCAATTCAGGTAACTTGATTATGTAGTAGAGCTGACATCTATTCAATGTAGCTGCTTTCATCCTCAATTACCACTTCAATACGGATATGGAACTGGGAGCATGCCTTTTCCAGAAACACTGGCAACAGCTTTGCGAATACTCGGCGGATAGCGGCGATCATGCTGGCTTTGGTGTTGTGGGAGGTCATGTTGGTGATGTTCTCGACGTATGACCAAACGAAATAATCCAGCAGGTTTAGGTCAGGGTAGGAGGAGGGGGGCAGTGAGAGAAGGGTACAAAGTCATAGCAGCTGTTCTGAAGCCAAGCCTGAGTCTCTTTGGACTTGTGGACCGGTTGCGAATTCTGCTGCCACACCCAGGGTCTGCCAACGGCCACCTGATTGCAGCAGGGGATCACCACACTCTTTAGCATATCCAAGTACACTTTGGTGTTGACTTTTAAGCCGACTTCGAAGATGTGAAGTGGCATGATGTGCCCCTCACTTGATACCACGCCAAAGACCTTAACTGTGGCCGGAAACTTTATTTTCATCACCCTGGGCACGTCCCTGTTATTCGTGGCAATCCAGCGATGCATTTTGAGGATGTTGGCAATGGCCCTGTTATCATAACTTGGATTGGTAGAGAGCATGAGTTGTACAGCGGCGCATCTCTTATCTCACTCGTTGAACGCTGTGTCACTTTCAGACATAATAGAAAGCTCCTATCACTCTTGGGATTTGTACACAACTGGCCAACCAGTAGATGGTCTGCAACAAAAAATCGGTTTTCATCAAACGGAAATGGAATTATGTTATTTCTAGGGCGACAATTTTATCGTTCCGCCCTCTACATTAGATATGACATTAATTTGTCTACATTATGTATAGCAGTAAGTAAGAAAAATAAGTACACGTAAAAAAATATTACAATTCATTTTTTTTTTTTTTGCAGCAGATTTTTAAGAGGTTAGGGTTTACAAATCAACCATTCATCCATGCATGAAGTGCTGTGACCACATCTTGGCGTATGCATCTACCGCTAGTCTTTTCTTATTAGACAGGATCCCAAAAGAGTCTAAAACTTAAAACTTTTCTCTACCCTGCCACCTCTTTCCCACAGAAGAGATGTAGCGAGCCTGTCATTGTTCTATCGTTATTTCCATGGCAGGTGCTCGTCTGAGCTCCATTCTCTGGTCCCCCTTCGCCAGTCTTTCTCAAAAAACACCCGACTAGCTAAAACCACCGTCAATAATTTTCCCCACTCCCTATCTATGCCTAAATCAAAATGTAGATACTATGAACAAAGCTTCTTTCTTGGAGCTTCACGCCTGTGGAGCTCTGTTCTGCTTGCCTGTTTCCCTCCCGACTTCAACCTGGATGCTTGAAGTCCAACACAAACAAGTTTCTGATGAACCGCCCCCCCCCCTAAGTAATGACACCTTACCAATTCTCCAATACTATTGCTACACTATCCCTTTGATTACTGTAAACACAATAACCCTTATCCCTGAGTGGCCATTGGGCCTTGATAAGTGGTGAACTCCATGTAAAAAAAAAAAAAAAAATGTCCGGTAGTATCGACCAAACTCCGACTTTTATTCCATCGCCGCAATGTTGCATCTCTGTGTCTGTTTTACAAGTACTTTGATGGCGTGTGCTTTGATGATCTCATAACACTTGTGTCCCCTCGACGTACATACTCCCAACTAACCCGACAAGCAGCAAAATTTAACTCCTTCACTGTAGGAATCCCTAGATGCTGGGAAGCCTTCTACTCTAATAGTTTTTCTCTCTCTCGAACTGCTAGACTAATATTTCCTCCTGTTAGAAATTTGACAATTACATCATGCCTCCCACTGAATTTGTTTTGGACCAATCAGATTGGTCGATTGTATTTGCTGCGGGGTTGTATTGGCGGTTTTTTTGCATGCGCGCCTTCTCTTTTTCAGTTCCACAGATACGACCAAAGATGAAAGACTGTTCGCCTTCTTGAGACTTTTATTTTAAGCATAAAGGTTTAAACTCTATAAGCCTCCCTGAGATTTTTAGGTCTTTATTGCCGACTTGTTGTCAAGGACCTTTCCTTCCTTGAACATTAATTATGAACTTCTGTAATATCGTCTCAATGTGAGAATTGAATCCTTTTTCATCAGAAGGCATCATATCGACACCCTTCAAACGGCTGTAACCTGAGATCTTCGAAGACAGATAAACCTGCTTCCAGTTTCTGTTGAAAACGAAAAAATATCACCTTTCGAAGTTGTTAACAGCTCTTTTCAGGGGCAAAACAGAATTCCTTTTTGCAACCGAAGATTTAATAAAATTTGTATTAAATTCTAAAATAGGCCTTATTTTGTCACTGCCATGGAGTAAAAAGCAGGTGAGATAAAATATCTCACACTGCATGTTTCCTCTTTTCCTGACTGCACTAACCTGAAAAAGGTTAAGTGTAATATAAACAGACATTTCGCCACTCGACTCGCCATAGTCCCCTGTTAGACCCGATTCCAATATGCCTTATTTGGGGGTGAAAAAGAGTTTTAAAAAGGGTCAACTAATCCTCCCGGAGTTGCTTAACAAGATTTGTTTCAAAACAAATTGGTTCCTTTATAGATGAGTTATTAATGGGGTTTCCTAACCAAAACGAAATACACTCTGATATTCATAAGAAAGAGTTCGTTAGTTCGTTTAGAATTGTCATGGCCTCCTGTAGTATTTGTTTTAGACGGTGTAAAGAGAGCATCTTCCAAGCAATTAACTCCTCTTTTAAGAAGGGCGTGGTTGGTTCATGGTCGACGGGATAGATTCAAGCTGCTTTTCCGTTTATCTTGGATAGTTAAAGGCATTTATCTCCGTTACATGGCGAGATGTGACACAAGGGTCGGAAAGTGAGATGGAAGAGCTAGTGCTGTAGAGGAGGAGTGCTTTGGACTGCAAAATAATGCTTGAGCAGCCCATCAGCATTTCCCTGTAGGGGTGCCTGAGGCGATTAGCAATAAATTAACCCTTCCTCAAAAAGAGAAGGCATAATCTGAGATGGTGGACCTCCTAAAACTGCATAGAACCAGCAACATACCGCTGTCAATCGGAAGACGCTCATTTGAAAAATAATCTAGACCAGTGGTTCCCAATCTTTTTTTCATATAGTGACATACTACTGAGTTTTTTTTAATTATTTCGTGGCACGCCTACCACAAAAATAGATATTTTCTTTTCATATCAAGATAAAATACTTCTGACGTTACGTACATTTGAATGTGCGTAGCCTCAGAAGTATTTTGTCTTGATAGAGCTTCTTTGTAAGAGCTGTTAATTTGTGAAATGCATTACCGCGGGACTGTTTCTCTGCTGCTCACGTCTTGGTCGTGTTTAAATTCAATTCTTGTAAAATGGTAATTATTTTTTAGCTGGCGATCGTATCAGTTTCAGTAACCCAGTAGTTCACAACTTTTTTTACTATTGACCCTTTTTTTAATTTTCGCGCCTAAATTACAAAAAAAAAAAAAAATATTTTCTACTCATAAAGATTTTTTGCAATAAAATAATTAAAAAAAAAACAAAGATTATGCATGTGTATTTTGATGGCTTTTGTTTTTACTTAAACAAAATAATATTAAATGTCTTTGTGGCACACCAGTAATCATTCTGCGACACACTAATGTGCCATGTCACATTGTCACAGTGGTTGGAAATCATTGGCCTAGAGGGAAGAAAGCCAGCAAGCACATGGCGGATAATTGTACAGTACACCACTAGGTGTGTCAGAAATTTCGTGAAAAATATTGAATAATTCCACCCGTCTTTCCAAGCTTCCTCGAAAAATGTAATTCAAGCCCTAATTTTTTTTTCAATTAAGGAGCAAGAACCAAGGTTTCATTACCCCCCCCCCAAAAAAAAACACGTGTTAAAAAAAAAAAAAAAGAAGGTTTTAAACTTCGGACTTTACAGGTAAATTTCTAAAAAACACTACCTTTTTTGTTTTAAATTTGAATATATTTATTGATCTTTTATCTTCAATTTGTGGTATATAACACTTTGGTGAGTAAATTAATTATTTGCTTTTTAATAGACATTTCAAAATGAGAGGCGTGAATTATTCGACCCCCCTGTCTTTTCCAAGCTTATAACTACTCGAAAAATATAATTCAAGCGCTAATTCTTTTTTTCAATTAAAAGAGCAAGGACCAAATTTCATTAAAAAAAAACAAAAGAAAAATTAAACAACGTGGTTTAACAAAAAAAAAGGTTTTAAACTTCGAACTTTACAGGTAAATTTCTAAAAAACACTACTTTTTTGTTTTAAATTTGAATATATTATTTATTGACCTTTTCTCTTCAATTTGTGATATATAAAACTTTGGTGATTATTTACTTTTTAATAGACACTTGAAAATGGAGGGGGGCGTGAATTAAAAAAACGTTTGTCTAAAATATTATAATCAGTTTATTGGAAAAAGCATAAAATTTCACATTGACCCTGAAAATATCGTAAAAATAGAATCAATAGAAAAATTTTGATAGATTTTTAAAGTTTAAAATTTGAAAAATATTGAGTTCGTAAAATTCATTACTGTTTTTTTTAAAATAAAAAAAAATATTTCTATTATTTTTAAAACAACTTTAATAGTTTATTTTGGAAGTATAATCCATAAAGAAAATAAACAACCCACTTTTAAAAGAGAAATTACGAGTTTTTTTTTTATATTTTATTCGCAGTTTCGTGTTAGGGGTGTCAAAAATTCCTACAAAAATTCTGATACACGTAGTACACCACATCAACATGACAAGAAGAATATTTAACTAATTTTTATTTTGATGTTCTTCCTAAAGCTTTTTTGCGATAAAATAATAAAAACTACAAAGATTATATAAGGAGAAGTTTTATTCACACAGATCAACATATCCTTTATTCATTTATTCAATCTCTGGTATAGAATAATAATGGTGAATATCAGTCGGACAGCGGTGCCTGGTGTTTCTTAACTACTGCTGCAATATGTGGGCGAATGTGAGAGAGACGCACTCTTAACTCTTCTTCAATATTTTAAAATCTTTCACATTTTTATTTTTAATGTTGTTTATGTATGAAAATCCCATTTCACATAGGTATGAAGTGGAGAATTGTAATAAGATTTTGATGTTTTTTTTTTTTTTACTTAGAGTTGGATACTTTTCCATAACAGAAATCCAAATGGCAGTTGTGCGTACTTCAATTTGAGACCACGGTCACTGGAAAGGTTTGTTAATTCTTCATCTTCGCATAACTCGAAATTAGAAAGGTAAATGTCATCATGATTAAGAAATTAAATGTCTTTATTAAACAAGATGAAAGTAAATAGTTTCTAACTATAATTTATTCGTGACACACCAGTAATCAATTGTCGTCACACTAATATATTCCGTGGCATAGTGGTTGGGAACCTCTGGTTGAGACTCCGTTGGCTTTGACACCGAGGGGAAATTCAACCGACAGAACTAAATTTCCACAATAAACTGGTCTTGTGCCTAACTTGACTCAGGAAGAGAGGCAGGTAAACAATCGTTTTCGAAGTTCCTCAGACGCTACACATCTGACATCAACCTGTTGCGGAGTGGATCGCCAAGTGCGACGAGAGATATTCGAGAAAAGCATCTGCTTGGTGTGGCCAACACGTGAAAGAAGGAAAGAAAACAAATGTAAAAACAACCGAATACAAAAATATCAGACAAACGACAAAGAATCAACACCAACAACGATTATTCAGAAAAAAAGAAAAGATACAAGAGAAAGTCAGCGAGAGAGAGAGAGAGAGAGAGAGAGAGAGAGAGAGAGAGAGAGAGAGAGAGAGGGTGAGAGTGGAAAAAGAGGGAGACAAAAAGACGATTAAAAGCAAGTAGTAAAAAAAAAAAACGAAGGAAATTTGAGACAACTCCCAAAGGCCATATGGTAGCCATTTGTGCTTAGACAGCATAATAACACACACAAGAACAGACATATATACAATATATATGTGTATGCACACACACACACACACACGCGCACGCACGCACACACACACACACACACACATATATATATACTTATACACACATAGATATAAATATAAAGCACATGAGTATCTGAGCACACACAAACACATATATACACATTCATATAGATACACCCAACATAAACATACACACTCTTATACATATACTCATATAGCTATACACATAAACGTAAGAATATAAAATATACACAAATATTTACACTATGTACATATATAATTATCCACACACATATACATACATAAACATATATATGCACGCGCACACACACACACACACACACACACACACACACACACACACACACACACACACACACACACACACACACACACACACACACACACACATATATATATAAATGAATTTATGTATAGATTTATGCCTGCAAATTTATAAACATAACCACCAAATAGCTACAACAATACGCATGCACCCCATACGTAGACTTCTGAATAGATTTATCTAACAATCAGCTGGTATGGAATCCTCTGATTATAAGATTTACAAAATATTACTGGTCGTAATATTCTATGTATTATCCCATCTAAATAGGAATTGCTCAATATACAGGATAGAGCAAATAAAGCAAATTATAGTGATTCAATGAAAATAAAAAAACTTTATTCAAATCAAGGATTTTTTAAATTATTTTCAAGTAAGATAAAGAATACTTTAGAAATTTTATTTCCTTATCCTATAAGGCTTCGATGCCTACCATCTCTTCAGAGGAGGAAATATTAGCAAATAGATATAACGATATTCACCCTATTTGTTAAAGTCAGTTTGACATGGAAAATCATAATCAAAAATTGATTAAATAGAAGTCACATAGCAGGGGAAATTGAAGAAAAGGGTATTAAGGTTTAGTTCCAAATTGCGTAACTGTCCTTTAAAGCAGTGAAGTAATGAGATCCAAACTGTATATTGGGTAATCCACATCACAGGGTAGAAATGCAAGTTGGGCATATTTCTGGAATAATTCTTCTTCATGGGCCGGTGAAAAGATTTCTAAGGCCTTACTTGGAATAATAAAAAATCCTTGATTTAAATAAAGGTTTTTTAATTTCACTGAATCACTATAATTTGCTATATATATATATGTATATATATATATATATTTATATATATATATATATATATATATATATATATATATATATATATATATATCCCCAAATATTTAAACTCATATGCGTGCACCTACAAACTCATATATATAATCAGATATATACACATACATATTTGCAGATACATACATATGCACATTCATATGCACGCATATATACACATATATACAATATATACATATATGTACATGCACGCACATATACGCAGATTTATATGCAAATACAGAAACGCCCCTGATAGTTACGTCGGACATACCACCACAACATCATCACGCCGCCTCATCTGCTATTCCAAAATTTGCATAAAAGCATCACTGCCCCCTCCCTCGAACTTCAGAGAAATTTTAGTCATCAACACTAAAACACGAAACGAATATAAAGAAGCTTAAAATTCTTGAAGCTATTTATATCAAATTGCAAAAAACTATCCTTAATGAAATCTCATTTCGGAACAGTACTAATATACTTAAATGCCTCGCATAACTCCTCCTATACACACAATCCGTTCCTGCTACAGATCCTAGAGCCGGCATGCTCCCCCCTTCCATGACATTAACAACCCACCGCCGCCAGCAGTCCCAATCACCTTCACTACTAATATTTAAATAAATCTTCCCACATTTCCCTGCAGAGTCTAACGTACATCCTTGATGATGTGTAGAAAAGTAAAACCGCGGACACTTCGGAAAGAAAAAATGAACCGCTGAATCCAGCGAGATTCGAAATCGGGACCCCACGGTAATGAGCCTAAACCCCTTACCGCTGACCCACCTCGCACGACTGTCTGGACATATCGCGATTTACTTAGATGTTGTTTGTTTGAATTCATTCAAAACACATCGCTAAAACCAAGACAAACAGCATCTAAGTAAATCGCGATATATCCAGACATTACTGTGGGGTCCCGATTCCAAATCTCGCTGAATTCAGCCGCCCTGATGAGTCGTAGACGACGAAACACGTGTCAGTGGATAATTATATTTTAAAAATAATATATATACCGCTCCCTATGTGGGGGTACCAAATTGATTGAAGGGAAAATTATTCCCAACTCGCATTTAGATAAAAAATGCACTTTCGTAAATAATTGAATTCATTCAAAACATATCGCTAAAATCAAAACAAACAACATCTAAGTAAATCGCGATATATCCAGATAGTCGTGCGAGATGGGTCAGCGGTTAGGAGTTTAGGCTCATTACCGTGGGGCCCCAATTTCGAATCTCGCTGGATTCAGCCGCTCTGATGAGTCGTAGACGACGAAACACGTGTCAGTGGATAATTATATTTAAAAAATAATATATATTTCCTGCTCCCCATTTTGGGGTACCAAATTGGTTGAAGGGAAAATTATTCCCAATTCGAATTTAGGTAAAAATGCAAATAAATAATTGAATTTATTCAAAACATATCGCTAAAACCAAAATAAACAACATATCTATCTATCTATCTATCTCTTTCTCTCTCTCTCCCCCTCTCTCTCTCTCTATCTATCTCTCTCTCTCTCTCTCTATATATATATATAAAGAATTAGACACACACACACACACACATATATATATATATACGAGTGCCACCTAAAAATTAAAGCCTCCTATTTTTTTAAAACCGCGCGAGTAGATCAGATGAAATTGCAAATTGCATTGTTATGATGGCTTACCTTAGGCATTCGTGCCCTGAAAGTTTCATTGCTCTGTTGCAGATATTGATAGTGTGAAACTCTAAGAGAGCAACCCTTGTCGTGAACGTACGTTAGAAACAGAGATGTGCTCTAGAAACGCCCCTCTGTCTTATAAGAGAATCTACAGTTGATTTCATAGACTGGGCTTTTCTACTTGAGTAGTGATAAAACATTTCAAATGCACTTGTGATGTTAGGTTGTATAGAAGTGTTAACTTTGGTCAAAATCGGCAAACGTGCATTAGGAATGTTGGTAACTATGCAGAAAAATAAATTCTGGAGCACAAAATATTGCTCCTTTTGAGTGGCACCACCCCTGTCTTCGTAGCTCTTCAGCTTCTTGAGTAAAAAGAAAAAGAAAATAGGAGGCTTTAATTTTGGAATGACCCCCGTATATATATGCATTTATATATACATTTATATCGCCCGTATTAATACACCCTACGTATACATAAACGCGCGAGCACGCACGCACGCACACACACACACACACACACACACATATATATATATTACATATACACACATTACCTTACACTTATACACATAAATACACACAAAAAGGTATAAAACATAGTACCTTCTCACACTAAGCAGGCAGCTCTCTCTGTTGAATTGTCCTCGGAGCCCCCACTTGATCTCGCTAAATCAAACTACACACGCGTGAAAGAAAATACTACCTCTTCTTCTAATGGAAAGATAATAAAATGAATTGGACTCTGCAAAGGCGAGCGGCCAATTACCATATTGGAACAACAGATGATTATTTTGTCAGTTTCTTTTTTTAGGTGGTGAGGGAGTCGAAAAGGAAGGGGAAAAGAATAAAGAAAAAGATGGTATTTTATTGAATTCATTTATTTCAAGTCAAATACAAATAAGTTTTTCAGTGTTCTAAGTGTTGCTTCCAAACCAAAAACACTTTAATAAATATCATAATATCATATAATTTGGAAATATTAGAAAACCAGAAAATGTTTATGAAATGTTTTCTTAAATGATTAAAATCATTTTTAATGGGGTTTTAAAGTCGAACACACGGCTATCGCGGGCTCTTCCGACACATTACAATACATATCCCCCTGACCACACTCACGCAAGTAAGAACATAAAGGTCAATGCTCCGACGAACTGCAAGCACTTGTACCCCCTCGACGTAAATACCCCCGACAAACCCAAGCAGCAAAATACCACCCCTTCACAGTGGAGATCCCTAGATGTAAGAGAACCTTCTACTCCAGTAGTTTCTTCCCCACCGTAAGACTCTGGAATTCCCTTCCGGGTTCCTCCTTCCCCAACTGTACTGACAAGCAGAAGTTCAAGTGTAACGTGAACCGACATCTTGCTGGCCAACTCCTCACATAATACCCCTGTAACTTATGTCCCTGATAGTAGCCCCCCCCCTACATCAAAGTGGCATTGTGCCTTGTTTGGGGTGAAAATGTAAAAAAAAGTATATATATATATATATATATATATATATATATATATATATATATATATATATATATATATATATATAACTAAATGGCTTCCTTCAGTCTTGACAGACTATGGATACACACTGTAAGGATGCCTGCGCATGAGATTTTTGAGACAAGAGTTGCGCAATTCCAACCACACGACTCCTGATTCGACTTGGTTAATACCAGTGCCAGATGGAAATTCAGGACGACTCGAAACGATGCCGAAATAAGCGGAGAGCACATACAGCGTCTAAAGTTCCCAAATAGTCACCCATTTGGTACTAGCCAAGCTCAACGTTGCTTAACGTCAGTGATCTGACGAGAACCGGTATGTCAATGTAATTATGCCGTGTGTGTATGTATGTATGTATGTATATATATATATATATATATATATATATATATATATATATATATATATATATATATATATATATATATATATATATATATATATATATATATATATATATATATATATATATATATATATATATATATATATATATATATATATATATATATATATATATATATATATATATATATATATATGCTCTATTTCCTATTTGGTATTATCGAGCTTTTATATCTGGCTGAGATAATTTTATAAATATTAATTCTTTAATATTTATAATTTATTTTAATTTTACCATCTTGGATCATTTTGGTAAATTCAATTGTAATTTTCATTTTATATATATATATATATATATATATATATATATATATATATATTATCTAGAAGCTACCTTTCCCTGGTTGAAGTGTATATATATATATATATATATATATATATATATATATATATATATATATATATATATATATATATATCAACTAGGGAAAGGTAGCTTCTAGATAAGCGAGATAAGACACTGATAGAATTCAGACGAAAATCCTGATAGATATTACTTGAAGTAATACTTTCAAGTTGATCCTAGCCAAAAAGGAAAAGCTCAATATTTAAGAATAGAGCAATATATAAGTTTCGTGGTTAAATTTTCAATTCTGAAAAAAAAACAACATATAGAGACATATATTCGATTTAAGAATTTATTGTTTGACAAAAGGAATATATAGAATTGTATCTTAATTTGTTTCAGTTATTTTTTTTGTTACATCTTTAAATTGTATTTCCTTCTATAAAGTTAAATTTCCTTTATATATATTTGAAAAAGTACTTTTTCTGTGACTTTCGGACTAATACACCAGTTTCAAAGAAGACTGTTTAAAAAAAAATTCTATTCATTTGTCTGATGGTATTAATCTTGATGCATCAGCCTCTCGTAGAGAGAAAAGGATGCATTCAGTGTTGTTGATGGTAGTTCTAAATCTGATATCGATTGTATATGTGCGTAGTTTGGAACTAATTTTAAATAGGTGTTAAGTCACATCTTTTAAAACGTTTCGTAAGGTTAATTTGAAACTATTAGTAAACTAAAAAAATTTCTGAAATATTTTAATAAATGATCAATGCTTCCCAACGGCCTGGAAAACTTCACCAGTCTGTCTCGTATTTAAAAATTTCGGAGATCGGTCATCTCCCTCGAAGTACAGACCAATCAGTCTCCTGCGTATAATGAGTAATTTGCTGCAATCGGTGATATACGGAGAAAAGATCAACCATCTCAGCAAAAACATCATGCAATATGATTTCCATTCTACAAGATCTACAGCTAATGTACTGTTATATCACACAGCATAAGTGAACCTCTCGACAGGGGCTTCGTTTCTAGAGCAATAGTTCTTGACATATCAAAGGCTTTTGATAGAGTATGACAGAAAGGTTTACGTCACAAGATTGCCAGTTATGGAGTAGCTCGAAATGTCTTCTCAATTATTAAATCCTTTCCCTTTGATTAGGCTTATAACAGTAGATAAGTGGTGACTCTAAAGTAAAAAAAAAAACAAAAAAATAAAAAAACACATTTTTCTGTAGTTTTCGGTGTAATACACACTTTAGAATGGAGACTATTAGTACTTTTAACTTTTTTTTTGTTCATTTTTCTGGTGATATTAATTCTGAGGGGTTAGAAAGAGAGAAAAAGGATAATATATAAGTAAAATATATATATACTTTAATCATTCAATAAAATATTTCATAATACTGCTTTCAAATATTTTCAAAATAACTTTACGAAATATTTTTAAAGATGTGACCAACTTTAGATTTATAATACACATCAATATATATATATATATATATATATATATATATATATATATATATATATATATATATATATATATATATATTCCGTCTTCTATATATATTCCGTCTTCTATAATGCACATCAATATATATATATTCCATCTTCTAGCAGGAAGACCAGATGTTGTCCGCGGTCGCAATAGGTGAAATCGTTCATTTTTGTTAATTATGAGCATTTAATAATATGGAATAACTTTCCACACACTGTGTATATACATTCCACAATATATTTGTTTGCAATGTTGTGCGGAAACCAAGACGTTGTGGCCTCAATCACAAAGCAGACAAAGATTAGAAAAGAACTTCAATTCGCTTTTTTATTGTACAACATTTATTTCCACATTTTTTCGTTATCTCTGTAACGCCCCTCACGCGATCGTCTTCTTTTACATATTTGTTTCATTACGCAGAAACAATCAATTATTATGTCAATATCGAATCTTTTCATGCGTACACTCACCGGAACACATAAATTTTTGAATGTCGGAAAAGAAAAATACCTAAAGACTCAGCAACCCGTATTTGATTTACGTAGCTAACCTTGTTTCATATTTTGTTATACATGTAAAAGCTCCGTGTGCTCTCTATGGAGCTCAATACATTTTTGCTAATATTTCAGGTACTGAGTGACATACTCCGACACGCATCTTCAACAACACTTTAACTATGGCAGCTCTAATTTGTTCATTAAGTTCAATGATGCTATAAAAATACGATTTCCTCTTTCGAATCTGAAAAACAAAGCAGAAATTCTTATGTACTAGCAAAGTTATAAGCAAAAATATATAATTATTAATGACGAGCTCTGCATTTATTTACTTGACGTTGCCAGGGATCTTTACATGAAAATTTGTTTTGTATTGTTCGATAACCACTCTATTTTTTAGGTTCATACCTGCGCAAAAAAAAAAAAAAAATGAATAAATAAAAAAAAATGTATAAAGAACTTTAACCAAAATAATCAAAGTTACTCATTAGTTGATTTTTCTTTTTAAATGTTCATTTAATGACGTCTCCATATTAGCAAACAACCGAACCGGAGTAAGTATTTTGCGATCAATTGGGGTTTAAGGACTCTAGCAGGGGGAGGAAAACAGCTTTCGGTATAGAAGATTTTCTTCTTCACTGACCTATGACAGGAAAGATCAACGTCCTAAATTCTTAATTCTAACTTTAACGGTTTTCAATGCAGAGAAAATCCTGTTCCCCTCCAAATGTTTTGTACCTTATATAAAAATCTAAATATTAATTCCCCCAAATAATTATCTCTCACTTGTTATTAAAATTTTTTTTTGTTTAAACAGTTTTATTAAAAAGTTTTGTAAATAGAAAATAAACGCATCCTATATTACAAAAATATATTTTGCTGGCGAAAATCCACACGTTTGTTTACATAATGCCTTGTGCGTGAGCAAAAGTTAAGGTTAACTGGTACCATCGAAAAGCGGTTTCTCTTGTTCCTCTCCCCCTGCTGGGGTCTTTAAACCTAAATTGATCCGTATTTTTATATAAATTGTAGCGAATTATTATTATTATTATTATTATTATTATTATTATTATTATTATTATTATTATTATTAATAAGCAATAATTTATGTTAGATTAATAATTATTTCATCATCATCATCATCATCATCATCATCATCATCATCATCATCATCATCATCATCATCATCAATAACATGGTACCGCAATAATTAGCTGTGCCTAAACCAAAACGTAGATTCCATGAACAAAGCTTCTTTTGTAGAACTGCACGCCTGTGAATCCTTTCCGTTTGCCTGTTTCCCAGCTGTCTACAATTTGATTGTCTTTAAGTCCAACATAAACAAATACTTGATAAACGGTCTTTTAGGTAATTTAATTTCGCAAATTTCCATTACTAACGATTACCACGCTATTATACCATTGGCTACTGTACACTCAATAACTCTTATACTCGAGTGACCTCCAGGCCTTGATAAGTGGTGACCCTACCCCCATGGAAACAATAAATAAATAAATAAAAACTGACTAGTAAGAATCAAAATTTGAGTTGACTGCTTTAATGTTATTTAGGTGTAACTTTTAAAATTCGACTAAGATAATTTTATATAGTAGATATATTTTATACATGGGAGGCAGAAAGGTTGCCGTGATTTCAAAGGTTAATAAAAAAAAAGAAACCATAATAACCCCTTGTGATATTTTTGATGGGCTCACCGCAAAACAAGAATGTTTCAGAACCGACCAGCAACTCTTAAAATAGCTAAAAGAGTCACGAACTCAGAAAAGCAACGCAATTCTACGGGAGAGAGTTCAAAGGGCTTTGCTGAACTCTGGAGAAAGACTTCAAAACTGTATCGACATTAGCGGTCATCGCTGAAGTGATACAAGTTCTAAACGCGTTTAACCACAAAGCTATTTAATGTACTTGTTATAAATACAAGGTTTCTTCTCTTGTGATCTTCTGTTTGTTCTCTATTAACCTTTGAAATAATGTTAACCTTTCTGACACATGTAGTTTCTTTATGTGCATGTTGTTTATTTATATCTATCTAAATTAGGTATATATGTATGGGGTGATATATATTCGTCTGGCTTATCACGAATTCTCATGAGCGTGAAACGCGGAATATTTCGTGTAGCTTAAAGTGCCACATATATAACTTACTACTTAACTCTACCTATGTAATGAGCACTAATTTAGGAAAACTTGTTATCGGAAAATATTTTTACTTGTTTACCAAATAAAATTTGTTAACCAAATAAAATTGATTTTTCTAAGTGTTTGTTTTCTACCTTGCTTTGGAATTTTTTAGTGGTTCAACTTATATATATTTCATAACTTACTATATATGTCTGTGTGTGTGTGTGTTTTTGTATATATATATATATATATATATATATATATATATATGTGTGTGTGTGTGTGTGTGCGCGCGCGCGCGCGTGTGTGTTTGTGATCCGAATACGGACTACTTCGTTGTATCACAACTCTTCATTACGGCTAGACTAGCACTCATCTCAAGTTAGAAATGGAACTTACAATGATCTTAGTTAATAGTCGGCCGTTTTACCTCTAAGCGATGGGATAGGCGCTCGTAAAATGATATCTCCAATGCATTTATATAAACACTGAACGCCATGTCTAAAGTGCTACATTTGTTTATTTAAAAAGAGTTTTACATTACACTAAGTAACAAGCGATATAATTTCACAAAAGTGCTCTACCCAAGAACGGGAACTTATATAACCATCCATAGAAAGACTGTTTCGCTGTATCACAACTCTTAAGAGCGGTTAGCTTAACATCTATTCTAAGCAAGAAATCGAACCTACAACCATCTCGGTGCTCGTAAATCATATCTCAAAAAAAAATCATTAGAAACACAAAAATAATTAAAATATAAATAAAAGATAATTAACCAAAGATTTATGTTAGATTAAATAATATTTGATCCAATAACAAAAATGCTGTCTAAACACACACGCGCGCACACACACACACACACACACACACAATATATATATATGTTAATGTATACATACATATATGTATATACATATATATATATATAAATATACAAATTATATATATCTTAATATATATATATATATATATATATATATATATACATATATATAAGATTTAATCAAGTACATCATATTATTGATGCGCATATCCGTACACCGATCCTATTAAAATATATTACTTAGTATAACTTAATATTTGATGTAGAGCAATTTTTGTGTTAAAATAGAAAAAAAAAGATCTTTCCATATTTATCACGAACGCTTTCGATTCATTTTCGAATCATCATCAGTAGCAGAAGAAAAAAGCAAATTAACAAAACAGAAAAGAAGAGAATTTCAAAAGTTAGTTGATATATACATACACACACATACATACATATATATATGTATATATGTATATATATACAGAGAGAAAGAGAGAGAGAGAGAGAGAGAGAGAGAGAGAGAGAGAGAGAGAACATTGTGTCGTGTCGAAAAGAAATCCAGAAAGTGCTCGATCGCACATATGAGTGTTAAAATGCAGATTATTTATTTCCAAACTATTAGTTACATATTCCAAATAGGTATCATGGTTTCATTGACGTTGATTAGACCTTTTACCATTTATAAGGCCCTTAAAATCTATCCAAACCATCAGCAACTGGTTAAATGAAAACAGATCGAAGAATGGAGATCAAAGCAATCTCACCGGTAAAATCCGAATAATCCAAATAATACACACTAAAAGAATCTGTGAAAAGTCAACGGAATGAAAGATATATTTAATCAACAAATATATTTTGATAAAGCTGATATTTTCTGAATAAATTAGTTTTTTTGGATAGAAAAAGAAACAATAACGCACAGCAAATATGAGTTTATTATTATTTTTATGAAACAAGTGTCAAATGTATTTTAAATATAGAACTGACTCAAAATCAATAAATACTAAAAATATCCAGAAAGTAATATTTTACTACAAAGCATAGAATAAATGAACAAACAATAAAATCACCTTGTAAGAGAAAATCTTTTATGCACTTCTTCACTCCAATAGTTCTTAATTAGTTAAAATGTATCATCTTCTTTTTACTTGTTTATGAGTCTCTATTAGTTTATGTTGCATGCTCTTGAAAAATCCTAATACGATTGTCTGTGACTGAAAATGGGCTGAGGAAGAAATGATCCAACCATTTTTTTATCTTCTCGGTAAGAATCGCGTTTGAAGTTTTGCTCCACTTCTCAAACTTTGAATAGTGGTGACAGAACAATAGGGCCTTCTTTTCTGCAACTGATCATGGTTTTGTTTTTAACCCTTTAATGTTGTGTTTTTTGTTGTTACTAGAATTGGTAGGAGGGGAACCAAGGCCTTTTTTTTTTATCAAAGTCTGATGGTTAACCCTGGTTAGCCTCTGCCATGACTATCGTGTCGGTTCAAGAGAAAAGAAGGTTTACACCATAACTTACCTCTCTCCGCCTGGTGTATAAACGGGTTGAGGTTCCCTTTTTATCCTGGGTGCCGGCCTGCCAGTATGTAGATTTACTTTTACTCATTTTTTATTAGTTAGTTAGTTCCTCATTATCCATGACATCTTATTTTGTATTGAAAGCTACCCTCTATAAATAGAAGGTTGGTTGGTTGTTTTTGTTTTACGGCATATCAACCTTTTTCAGGTTATTTAATGCCGAATCTAGTTATTTTGAGGAACGATTTTTAATAATGGAGTATATTTTTTTTTATGTCAGATTCTATTTAACCCATAGTTGGGATCCTAACAGGTACTACCACTCCGGGTCAGAGTGGACCTGATGTTATATAGGATTTCATTTTATTATTATTCTTATTATTATTGTTGTTATGTTATTGTTAAGTCTTATTAAAAGAGATGTCTTAGAGTCTTAGAGAGTCTTATTAAGAGTGATGTTGCGTTCTGTGTATGAAGAGATTCATATATATAAAATGCTCATACTTAGAAGTGTAATGAGGAGACAGTGTTGAGACAGTCTTAGTGTTCACATTGTAGATATGAGATGTAGAGACATTTTGTATGTGAAGACATTTTAAAACACAGGATATATTAGACATATAATGACGATTTCACTTTACCTTTTGGTAGAATTACAACACAAAGACGACGTTTATAAAAACACATGATGGGGTTATTTCTTCTTCGACCGGTCGGTGATTTTCTTAGTCAAGAATTCAAAGTTTTACATTCTATGTTTCAAAGGTGACCGTCTCGCTTCCAGACGTTCGACTCCCATCTCTGGACTCCAGACTGTCGTCTGTCGTCCTCAGACTCTCTCTCTCAGACTCCCTCTCAGACTCTCTCCCAGACTCCCTCTCCGACTCTCTCTGCTTAACTCTAAAGTTTCTAACTATATAGAGAACTTCCCATTTTCCATGACGTCATACACATGTTAAAACATGTGTCTTCTTTCACGTGTTTTGGAAATGCGTGTCTAAAACTTTTTCCTTGGTTTACAAAAGGAATTTTAACCTATATTCCCAGTAACCTATATTTCCAATATGTTAAAAACATGTTTATTAAATTATCTTATAGCTGCATTCTTCAATTGAATTTCATAACAGAATTGACAAATGCACATTCTTTTCTTAAAACTATTTTATCTCTAAGCTAAACAATGGTTTATTTTTACATTCCATTTGCTAATTCTCTCTTGTAATCTATTTCTAAACCTAAATTACGAGGTTCGAATTTCGTCTATTCTATTTCATTTTCATTTTAACTAAATCTCTCTATTTTTATACTTACATGAAAAGGGGACAGCCCTTATCATGTAACACTGGGAGCAATGACAATTAAAGGGTGGCTCCACACTCCCCCAAACCCGCAAGGTGGGGCCTCACCACCGGATATAGTTTTAGGTCATATCCAGGACCGATAAATAGAAGAGTTTCCCCGTTCGCAACATGAGGAATATGCTAGATTGTTTGAGGAGTTTTTGAATATTTGGCCAGGATTTACTTCCGATGAGAAGTATCCTCATGTTGTAGCCTCTGGCAAACCCCTGTACAGAGGGACGACAGACACGCGGCATCTTGTAAGCATGAATGTTTTCCCTTGTTACTTGTTGATAGTCATCGCATATGACAAACGAATAGAAAGCTGTTATCTCTAATATGAATGGCAGTTAAGGATCACTTTTTCGGTGAAGAACCGCTGCACATTGAAATTACTAAGAGTTTCTTTCTCAGACCATTACAACAATGATTATATATTATTATAAGGATATTCGAAAATAAAGCTACATCAAAGGGGGGATTACTCTCATATTCTTGTCCAGGGTTGTCAGATTGGCCTTTGTAAAGCTAAATATAGCGATTTGACCTTTTCTTGAAGCAAGTTTGATTTTCAAGGCCTTTTTTTTTCAAAATTTTACTTTTGGCCTTTTTCTGATTATATATATAGTTTATTGCATGAAAACAAAAAAAAAACTTACAACTTATGATATAATAACAAAAATGCAAAATTCACATATAAGAAACTTAAGCATCAAGCCCATTAGAAAATTGGGTGTAAATATATGAGTACAGGGTCTTTCTAATAGGTTTATAAAACGTTAAAGATTAGTCTTGGCTGGTGACATTCATCATAATACCACATTCACACCGTGAAGTTAAATCTACATAAAGTGTGCAAAGCATTTTGTGAAAAATATTTATATGCGTGCGTGTGTCTTTAAAGAAAATCCCGAAGTCGAGAACTTCAAAGGTTAGTGCGTACAGTACCGCCATGTTCTGTATTGTTTGGTTCGTTAGCGGAAGTATTACCTCCGGGGTGAACCTGTTCGTTACGTTTCTTTTTTAAATGGTCAATCAATTCCGTTTGTCGGGAAGTTCTTTGTGTCTAGTAAATGTTTATTCAGCGTTAAAAGGAGAGACGGACATGTGTGTGTGTGGGGCA
The DNA here is from genome assembly GCF_053919585.1 of Euprymna scolopes. Lineage (NCBI taxonomy): Eukaryota > Metazoa > Mollusca > Cephalopoda > Sepiida > Sepiolidae > Euprymna > Euprymna scolopes. The sequence continues at coordinate 101,836,664 of NC_136491.1, forward strand.
ACGGTGATGCGAACGCGTGTATGCGCGTCTATGTACGTTTGTGCGTCGTAATCGAGCCGGAAACAACAGAGTAGAATATCGAGAACACAAATGCGGTTAAGTTAGAGTATGCATTATTTTTATGATCGCCTCCTTCCGTCTTAAATGGTGGAAAAAGGATGATAATAGTCTCTAACTTGCACTATCCTATTGTGTACGATGAGAGATAGAGCGAAACAGAGGGAGAGAGAGAGAAAGAGAGAGAGAGAGAGTAGAAGAAGAAAAAGAGAGAAAGAATAGAAGATATATATATATATATATATATATATATATATATATATATATGTATATATATATATATATAGATAGATAGATAGATACACTCGTGAACAAAAACATGGGCCATGATTAAAATTGGAACAAAAAAAAAATGGGCCATGATTGAAATTGGAAAGAAAACAATTTTTAAAATTTTTATCGCTTGTTTGCTAATAATTAGCTGTTATTTAGTATTTTTCAGATTATTAGTATTAAAGATGAGTCCAAGAAAAGTAAGACGACATCTTGACGAAAAAATTAAAAACCGAATTGCAGGATTACGACAGGCAAATTTTACTTACAAGCAGATTTTCGACATTTTGAAAGAAGAAAAGGTGGCAACATCTCTTTCAGCTGTGAAGAGAATTGGGCAAAGGTTCGAAATTGAAGGCACAGTAAGCAGGAAAGTTGGTTCTAGTCGCCCCAGAGCATCCACAATGAAGGACGATCACAGGCTTAAAATGACCGTTTTGAAGGATCGCAAAAAATCTTATGTTGACCATAGCAAACAATTCGAAACAGTAAAAGGAAATTCTCTTTCTAGAGTGACAAGATCCAGAAGGATGAAGGAAATGGGATTTTCATCAAAAAGATGTGCAAAAAAAACTTTTGTTAACTAAGAAGAACATCAGCGACAGAAAGACATTTGCATCATCTTATGGTACGAAAGATGCAGATTGGTTTAGAAATGTTTTCTGGTCGGACGAATCAAGATTTTGCCTTGCCAGTGATGCCCTTGAACGTTGAATCCGAAGATCCGGAGAAAGATTTTCACCGAATTGCATAAAAACCACAGTAAAACATGGAAACGGAGGAATAATGGTATGGGGGACCTTTTCTGCTGCAGGAGTTGGGGAAATTATCAGATGTGATGCGTCAATTAATGCCAAAGAATACATTCAAATATTAGAAAGAGGTCTATTACCAAGCATCCAGAAGTTAGAAATGAACAATGACATTATTTTTCAACATGATAATGCCCCTGCACAAACAGCAAAAGTCACAAAGAAGTGGCTTACTGATAATTCAATTGATGTGATGTTTTGGCCTGGCCAAAGCCCAGATTTAAACCCAATGGAAAATATTTGGGCTATAATATCTCGTGCATTAGTTAGAAAAACTTTTTCCGACAAAGAAAAATTATGGGAAGCAGTACAAAGAGAATGGAATAACATCTCCTCTTCACAGTGCTCCAAGTTGGTTGAGAGCATGATAAAAAGAATTGATCTTTTAAAAAGATCTAAGGGCAATTCCATTCCATACTAAGGTTTTATTAAGGTTAATATCTTGCTCTTTATATTTTTTTACTCATTTTCGTTTATTATTTAATTGCATTTTGTGTAATGCAGCTTTTTGTGCAATAAATTGTAAATTTCTTTCCTGGCCCATTTTTTTTGTTCATGAGTGCATGTAGAGATATAGAGAGAGAGGGAGAGAGAGAGGGAGAGAGAGTAGAAGAAAGAGAGAGAGTGAGAGAGAGAGTAGAAGAAAGAGAGAGTAGAAGAGAGAGAGAGAGAGAGAGAGAGAGAGAGAGAGAGAGAGAGAGAGAGAGAAGGAAAGTCAAGCAGACGATCAGAGACGAAGAGCCAGACAGAAACAGAGAGTTTGGCTTTACGACATATCAACCATTTTTTCCGGTTATTAAATTTGATCGATATTTTTATTCTTTAAGTTCTTAATCATGTGAACCTCGACCCAATTAAGTAATAATTAACCAAAAAGACAACAAGCGATTAGCAAAATTATTTGATAACGTATTACAGGAATACCGGAATATCTTTTTATATATTTTTAGCCAAGTTGTTAGGGCTGTGCATCTTCAAAAAATTGTTTATAGTGTTTGTTTCAATTGTTTATTAATGTTTACAATCATATAAAGTTTAATGCCGTACACTAAATTATATACATTCGCCGTACATGTGACAAGTTGGATCACAACCGCTATTTATTCTACCTTCTTTCAAAAATGAATGAACTGTGACATGTCTTTAAGACATTCTTCTTGCATAACTAAAAATCATAAATCTTTCTTACTTCTATATTATTATTATTTGTTCTCACTAATGTAATAGAACGCGGACGCGCGCATAACACCAGCAGTAGCAACAGTATCTGGATGCAAATGATCGCTCCGTATCCGAGATGTCACAGCGAGAAAGAAGGAAACTAAAAGATTATATATATATATATATATATATATATATATATATATATATATATAAAAGAAAAACGTAGCCGAGAAGGACAAACGGAGACGTGTTACAGTTTATTTGGTTGCACAGTCATGTTTAAGATGATTTTGTGATTTTCGTTTTCTAGTGATTTATTCATATCATTGAAATTACTCGTTTTCTGGGATTTTAACTCAGTTAATTGCAATACAAAACAATACAATGGATACCTTTTGAAAAGTAATAAAAGAATTGTAATGGATACCTTTTGAAAAGTAATAAAAGACTAACTGAGAAAACTTGGACAATTATTATACTATATATATATATATATATATATATATATATATATATATATATATATATATATATATAACCCTGTGTGCCCCTTAATTGCAAGTCAATATTCTTTTACTTTTAAAATTGCTATGAAACGCAGAGAAGTAAAATTGGGTACACTGGAAGAGCATAAGTAAGTGCCTTATTTCCCTGATTTTTGTGGAATTTAAACAAATATTTTGAAAATTATGCTAATTTTCTATACACAGAATTTATATTATATATATATATATATATATATATATATATATATATATATATATATATATATATATATATAAATGTTTAGAGGTACAGAATTTATATATAGTTTTGAAAATAATAAGCGGAAGTTTCTCGAGAGCTCTTTCGGCTATCATCTCATCAGGAGAAAATCAATAGCGTACAAAATAATATTGTGTCGAAAATAAAGAATTCTAAGGAGGAACTTGTTAAATGTGCCAAAAGTACAGGGACACTAAAATAAATTTATTAACGTTTAAAAAACGATTGAAATATTGGCACAACGAGGGAGGAAAACAAAAAACGGGAGAAAAAATTCAAAGTTCCCCAAAGAGAAACAATGCATTGGATGTTTCCTTTTGCCGACACAAAGAAGGTTTACGCACCGCAATAGAGACAGACTCCAAAATATTTAAATGGTTTTTGGAGTCCGCTCTATGTAGCACCTCGAACCAATCTATTTTATATCTATCAGCACAACATGGATTGTCAACCAAATGCTGGCCAATAGCAGATTCCAAGGCTGCAGAAAGAGGAAGACCACCAGACCCCATCCTCCCTTTCTGATCTTCGCTGGAACATGCTGGTTTATACGAGTCAAAAAGTGCAAGGATGTTCGCCCAACATAACCAGCATCGCACTGGCATTAAAATTGATATACAATATTGCTATTTTGGATGTAAGGCAAACTATCCTTGCGAAAAGACGGAAAAGCAGGTCTCGTAGTATATACCAAACGCAATTTAATAAGTTCCCACTTAGAACTCTTTATTTTCGACACAATATTATTTTGTACGCTATCGATTTTCTCCTGATGAGATGATAGCCGAAAGAGCTCTCGAGAAACTTCCGCTTATTATTTTCAAATATATATATATATATATATATATATATATATATATATATATATATAATTAGTGCGTGTGTATTAATTTATACACACACACACACGCACGCACCCCCCCCCCACATATATATATATATATATATATATATATATATATATATATATATATATATATATATATGTTATAGAAGATCAGAGTAACTTCGATACTGACGGTTTTAAATCCAAACAAAGGCTGAAGAGAGATCGACATAAAAGACCAGACATCAATTTTTGAGAGGCATAAGAGATTCAAGGAAGGCAATGTGTCTGTGAGGAATGACGAGAGGTATGGGAGGAGTAAGAAAGTCAGAACACCGCAGTTGGTTGGCCAAATAAAGAATTTCATGAATAAGGACTGTCATGTATCTATAGAGACAATAGGTGCACAGTTTGATGTCAGTGGTGAAACTGTAAACACAATTATATGCGAGAAACTGAAGATGCGGAAGATTTTCGCGGTTTGCCATAAGGATGCTCAAAGAAGATCAAAAGGAAAGACGTTGTCATGGCAGCAGGTAGATAGTCGAGCTTATTAATTCAGATCCCACAGTTCTTGATGCGTTCGTGACCTGCGATTAAAGTTGGATCTACTGCTATGATCCAGAGACCAAGAGACAGAGTTGGCTCTCCCAGACCCAAAAAGGCCAGACAGAGCAAATCCACCCTGAAACCTATGATGATCCCTGTTTTGAAGCACGGGTATGATCTACATAGCCTACCCTCTCACTCGACAGACAGTCAACAAGGAATACTGTGTTGAAGTTTTAAGATAGTTCAAAAACAGCCACCACTTTTTCAATTGTGTCAGTGGAATTTCCAGCAGGACAATGCATCAGTCCACAACTCCACTCTTGTCAAAGACTATTTGACCAGGATGGCCATTAAGACAGTTCCTCACCCTTCAGACATTGCTCCCTGTGACTTTTGGTTATTCTCTAAGTTCAAGGAAAACCTTAAAGGCTGTCGCTATGAGACAATTGAGGAGATGAAAAAAGCTGTGATGAAGGTCATTAATACGCTCACAAAAGAGGACTTCCACGAAGCCTTACATAAGTTGTTGGAATGGCACAACAAGTGCATTGCAGTCGGAGGAGATTACTTGGAAGAGGACTAGAGTTTCATGTGTTTATTATCAATAAAAGTGCCCATACAAAAAAAGTCTGGACACTTATTTAAAGTACCTCGTATATCTATCTATCTATCTATCTATCTATCTATCTATCTATCTATCTAATTAATTATATATAGAATTATTATAAATAAGACATACATCTATATATTGTTTTATTTATAATCTAATATATAAACGGATATATGACTATCTGTCTGTCGGTCTGTCTGTCGGTCTGTTTCCATATTTTCAAACTTTATCTCTCCGAAAGTAAAAGTCGCAGAGCGGTGCAAGGGGCATGAAATTATTGGATTTTTACGGGCCGTACTTTTATGTTTTTTTTTAGCCGGTTTAAAGTAGTTTTTAAGGGGTCAAAAATGAGTGAAAATTGAAAAAATCGTTAAACATTTTATACATTCATCTTAGTTTATTTTTAATTTCTAATTTTTAATCACTTTATCTGCGTTTCACGTTGGTATAGTGGTAACGTCACCAGCTTTGAATGTTACAGTTTCGATTCTAACTGATGGCACATAAATACATTTTGTTTTTACTTTTGAAATCACGATTCTATAATAATATATCAATATATATAATATATATATATAATATATATATATACATATATATATATATATATATATATATATATATATATATATATATATAACAAATTAAAATATCTTATTTAATCAAAGCCCCACTCCGCTACTAATAAGATATAATAATAATAATAATAATATATATATATATATATATATATATATATATATATATATATATATATATATATATATATAGATAGATAGATAGATAGATAGATAGATAACTATTGTTTTTTTACTTTATTTCTATTTCTGGAATCTCACGCTTGTTTGTGGTTTATTATTGACCAGGCATAATATTGCTTAACATTCGCGTCTGTTAATCAGATTTTTCTGTTCATAGCAATTCCAGCCAGCGTCTATAATTTCAGTTCAAGACCGTCTGTCAATCTATTTTATTGTTATTTTTTTTTGTATTTGTTTAAAATGTTATTTTTATGTGTATGAGCGTGTGTGTGCGTTCCTGCGTGCGTATATATATATATATATATATATATATATATATATGTGTGTGTGTGTGTGTGTGTGTGTGTGTGTGTGTGTGTGTACATGTGTCTGTGAATACCAGTGCTCGTTCCGTTCCAGCAAACACATTTCTGTATGTGTCGCTCTTGGTAAATAGAGCGAGATTTGCGAAGAGAGTAACAGGCACGATGTAAGATGAATATGTATTGGTATTTGTAGACACGTTTACATGGAGAAACCCGAGAAGCATTCACAGTGGTACGAACTGAAAATCATTGGTAAGAATGATTTAACAAAAAATCGCTCAAAATCTATTCACACAGACCTAGGCATGCATGGCCTACGTAATATATTAAGAAGGCCGAGGAACTAAGGTCATGTACACTGCTGACGTCATTGGATTTGATCTATCGAATCTGGTCACGGGTCCCAAGAAACAAAACCGAAAGAAGATATATAACTATTTTCGAGGATTTGCCAGAAAAGCCACCAAACGGAAAAAAGGGTAAAAACGTCAAATATATAACTATATTACCAATATATCATTGATATATCATATTTCATGTTTTGCAATATTTGATTGCTATTTGCTGTAAACATACGTAATTTTACATGCATATTTAAAAGAAAAAATATATTCAGTAAAATTCAATTTTACTATAAATCGAACTGTGTTTCTTTCTGAGTTTCAGTACAAATCATCGTTCTACATATTTTTCTCTTTTTAATGCAATGTTAAAGCTTTCTAATGCTTTCTGCAAAAATCTTTGATTCATTATCGACAGTCTGTTCGATGAATGTTGCTTGCTAGGACCTTAGCGATGACGTCATTTTTCAGCTTACAGGCCTTGATGGCATATATTACGACAATAACTAGATTCGAGTTAATTTTTTATTGTGTGAGCTTTCGAGTTACATGGACCATCATCAGAATACACACACACACACACACACACACACACACACACACACACACACACACACACACACACACACACACATCTATATATCTATATATCGAAAAAAGTGAACGTGTCTGTGTATCTGTCTGTCTGTGTCTGTCTGTCTGTGTACATTTCCCTACGCAATAACTCTGTCAATTTTCAGTCTGCAGACTCGAAATTTGATATACAGGCTACTGAGATTTGGAAAAATTTTTGTGATTGATTTTTGGCCAGAAATTTGGCTGTTAAGGGGTCAAAGTTCAACGATTTATCCTTTGAGAACTCTACCAAACCCCTCCTACAATTTTTGGTCTAAACACTTGAAATTTTAGATATAGGTTTCTTGGACATGGATTAACTTAATAACTTGATTTGATCCCAAAACAATAAATGCTAAGGGGTCATAATATGGGGCAAAGTTAAATAAATTAACCGCTTTTTTTTGCTCAACATACACCGCCAAACACCCGAGCAACGCCGCGCTGAAATGCTAGTATATCTATAAAAGTGAACGCATCTGTGTGTCTGTCTGTGTGTCTGTATACATTTCCCTACATAATAACTCTGTCAATTTTAAGGCTACAGACTCGAAATTTGATATATAGGGTACTGAAATTTGAGAAAATCTTTGTAATCCGTTTTCGGTGAGAAATTTTGACCTTTGATAACTCTACCAAACTCCTCCGCCAATTTTGAGTCTAAACACTTGAAATTTTAGATATAGGTTCCTTATTCAGAGATAGGGCAAGCTTTTTAATCGCTTTAGGTCAAAAATTTTTTAGTTATAATATATAAATGTATGTATGTATGTTTATATGTTTGCGTAAAACTACCGACAGAGGTGACGGATTTTCTCAAGATCAGTATCGTTTTGAAGTTCGACCTTTCAGACGTTGGCTAAAAACATTAATATCTTCAGTTTCAACTGGGCACTTTTCTACGGGGGGGGGGTCGCTTTTTTCGCCGATATTTTCGAAAGTCATCCTCTCCTTTCGATTGTCTAGCCTTATCTTAAACCTACGGCATTTCCGGTTTGGCGATGGTCGTAACAGCAAAGACGTCAGGTTTTTTCCCGTTATTTTCCTCCTTTGTGGTACGGGTTCGAGCCTGCCTTCCTACTACCACTTTTTTTTCTCAACACACACCTCCAAGCACCCGGGCAATGCCGGACTGAAATGCTAATATATATATATATATATATATATATATATATATATATATATATATATATATATATATATAGGTATGCGCGTTTGTATGCATGTCTATATATGTCTACTAAGTGTGTATCTTTATATTTCCATAAAAATAAGGCGAGGGTAGACAAAGATTAGTAACTACTCATTTTGAGTGTCATTTTCATAGCATTTCGGTCGATGTAACCTCCGACCTTCTTCAGGTGTATCTTGACGAACTCGGAAATGTTTCTGTCGAACTCAGAAATTTGGACAGAAATTCGAACGGAACCATTTATTTACTTCACGGGGATAGCATGCTTTCGTTCCGTCGATCGTGGCTGGATAGAGTTCCTTAGTAATTCGCAATTAAGCCTTCAATATATTTTAAACTTAAGTTTTTCAAGCACTCTAACCACTGTACCATGTGTATATCGTAATTCGACAAGATACACCCGAACGAGCTCTGAGGTTGCGTCGACCGAAACGTTGTGAAAATGACACTCAAGATGAGAACATTAGTCCGAAGAATCCAAATAATACAAATAACCAATAGCATCTTAAAAATCCAGAAACGTAAAAACGAACAGCGGCTTAATAAACAAAGGGACCCAATAAAAAAAGAAGAAATCATCGCCCACTAGATTACGATGTAAATTTTGTATTTTGTTAAATCAAATATATGGATCTGAGCAGCACCTTCCAATACATTACTCCATATGAATAAATGTTTAGAAATATTGTTTCCCGCTATTAATGAACCAAATATGTTAGGTATATTATAAAACAGAACAACTGTAATCTTCCTCTACAGACCTAGAAAACCTATCACTGATTCCAGTATCCTATATCTCTACAAACCCAACATTCACCTATGGATGGAATATTGTTGCCACATATGGGTTGATGCACCAACCACTAATCTCTTCATATTGAATAGAACTAAGAAAACGTCACCCAACATAATAGGTTCCACACTGTCTGCCAAAGCGCAACCCCTGTCCCATCACCACAATCCTGCATTCTTGTGCTTGCTTTACAAGCATTTCTGTGAGGTAGACGAAATTGCTAAACTTGTGCCCTGATTAACATAAATACCCCCGACAAATCCAAGCAGCAAAATTACATCCCTCTACTGTAGAGGTCCCCAAAAGTTGGAAAGCTTTCTAATCTAATAGCCGCTTGTCTTTTGAATTCCTTTTCTGCTCCCTGTTTTCTTGATCGAACTAATATGTAGACATGTAAATGCATTGTGAACAAGAATCTCGTTACACAACATCTCACATAGGATGCATCCTGAGATGAGCTGGATGCATATTCCCACGTTAAATTGACTTCACTTTGGAGAGGGTTAATAGTGGTTTCGTATTCGCATCAAATATCATAGAACAGTCATTCGTACTTTCGGAAGTTTCCTTTTACACAAAATTAAGCTTAACTAACTAACTAACTAACTAACTAACTAACTAACTAATATATATATATATATATATATATATATAAATATATATAAATATATAAATATATATAAATATATAAATATATATATATATATATATATATATATATATATATATATATATATAATGGTTAGGAGCTTTGACTGCCATACAGACAGCCGTAATGGTTAGGAGCCTTGACTGCCATACAGACAGTCGGGTTTCAATGCTGGCTTGAGGTGGTTGCCTGTCTAGCCGCACTGATGAGCTGTGAAACAGCGAAACAGTACTGTATGTGGATGACTATATATATATATATATATATATATATATATATATATATATATATATATATATATAGTAAGTTATAAAAATATATATGGCAATTTAGCTACACAGAATATTCCGTGTTACATTCTCGTGAGAATTTGTCAGACTTATGCAAAGAGTTGTGGTTACCTCGCATTTTATATACGCACAAGCTATTGAATTTTTAGTTAGCCAATCAGCTTCCTAATTTCCACCGCGCCCATCCTAATCAGCCAATGGGCGGGCACTTTCAGGACAAAGGCACAGTTAACCTTAGGTTCACCACTTCCTTTGTGTATGCTTTTCATGGGGAGAGTAGATATCTAAGTAAGCTGACCTATTTTCAACTTAGGTGTAGTTATTTTTTTTTTTAAATGACGACGGCGACGACGTAGATATGTGATTTTTGTTCTATAATTCGGATATTATTTTAGTTTATATATATATATATATATATATATATATATATATATATATATATATATATATACCTATAATTTCAGTCGAGTAAGCTAAATTTTTTACCATTTTCCATAGCAGTATATGGTTGTTATTTTTATTTTGTTAATTTAGCCGAAATCACAAATGTATGTTTCAGGTCGAGTTATTTTTATTCTTGTTGTCAAATAGGAAATTAATAAATATATCTATATCGATTAGCAACCTGCGCCCCCCCCCATCATCGAAGCCTTACTTATTTGAGTAAAAAATTATCCACACTAATCAAACCCGATAAAAGAGGGAGAGAGGCTATATTAAAAATCGGTTTAAAGTGGCTTTCTCATTTTAATTTTGTAACTCATCACGTGTCCGACAGACTCATGAGAGTCGAAAACATTGTCGATATGGCGAATTCCTCGATTCCCCAATCGAGCAGAACGTTTAATCACTAACAATTCAAAGGACTTGATAAAAAGAAACAATCAGGAATTGTGACTGTTGTTTGATCCAACATGTATTAAGCAAAAATGGTGCTCAAATATATAAATATTTGTATACTCGAACGTAAGTTCGAAATACGTGTGTATGTAGGTTTAAAAATGATTATTAATATTTATAAAAAAATATATTATCTTTATAAATCCCTTTTCAGAAAAAAGTTTAAACCTCGTTAGGGAATTAAGAATAAGCGGTAATATTCCGACTTCCTGTCGTTGAACACTTTCTGACTGTTTACTGCTTATGCTCGCTGATTTTACTTTTATAGATACCAACTTTCCCTCATTTCTCGTGTTCATTTACGATTGTGTGGAAGTCGAATACCAGCCTACGAAATTAAGGGTTATTTTGTGACTGCGTTCGAATCACCCGACTGGCAGTAATTAACATCACCCACACCGAAGAGAAGATAAGTTCGAAATACATATGTTTGATATAAGAGATAATGGACACTTCTGTAAGGCTACACGTGCAGTTGTGAGAAAAGAGTTGCTCAATACCCAATCACACCTCTCATGAATCGGCACTACTTGGGTCCAGTGACAAGGAGATGGCCAAGACTGACTGGAAACAATGGCGAGAAAGGCGGAGAGCACACACAGCAACTGGAATTCCCAAATGGCATCCATTACATTACTAACGAGACACAACGTTGCTTAACTGCAGTGAACTGATGGGAACCGTTTTGTCAAAGTGATTATACCGTATTATTAATATTTATTTAAAAAAAATATCGTGTAGATGTATGCTCATTAGTGTGTATAATCGTGTTTGGTGAAAAGTGAATTTCCACATGTTGTAGTATATTGAGCACTTATTTGTTGTTATGTTACTTCCGTCTTTTTTCATTTTTGTATTTTGTATGTTTTCTTAATTCATTATGTAGAAAAAAGTTTTCCGTTTGTCTTTTTTTTCTTCTTCTTCTGGTTGCTATTGTTGAGCATCATTCATTTCGTATGAATCAAATGATCATTGTTGGCATTCGTTTTCTCGATATCTTTCTACTAAGAATTCTTTCTAGAAAGAAGGGACGATGTGACGGCATTTGAACATTCCTAAGTAAAACTGTTAACGTGGAAATAACTGGATTCGAACTTGGCACACGCATGTAACCAGTGCACGTTGTTAACCATTAGCCCCCGCCCCGTTAACTACCTGTTGGTGATGTTGTATATTTGATTGAATTGAGGTATTTTGGGACTCGGTCTCTTGTATTTCTAAAAGTGTCTCGGATTATTTTTAGTATCCATGAAACAAGTATTTGTGCTAGTTATTCGCATCATACCGTCGGACCCCTTCACTCCTTATCTTTTTCTGGATTGTCCGTATATTTTGATTGGCTGATTGGTGTTCTTGTATAGGCTTCGTTTTCCTGGTTCGTCAAGTCTTCTGCTTTTTCTACCAATTCCACCATCTGTTAGAATCGACTTACGAAACCATTTTGGCGAATTTAGTAACCACGACGTCTTTGTTCTTGTTTATATATATATATATATATATATATATATATATATATATATATATATATATATATATATATATATATATATATATATATATCCCCTATTCCTCACCCACACTGCTCTTGTCACTGTTGATACTGTCAGCATGACCTTAACTGTTTTAACACGCAGATTATAAACCATTCAGTTTTGTCAACTGATAGGTGAATGGGATGGAGATGGAGAGGAGGTCGGGTTTGATAAACGTAAACAAACTTTGCTATACACATATACCAAGAAAATGAAGCAACCCTTTAAATGTATATATATTCGCACGCACGCGCGTGCACACACACACGCGCGCGCACACACACATATGTATGTATATATAATTGACTTATGTAACCAATAATGTTTATATAATAAAAAAAACAAACTATATACTAGCTCTGTCCTTCATTTAGCACTCTTTAATAATCACGCGAGTTTCAATGGATTTACATCTAGGAAACCAATCGATATAACCATTATTTTCATATATATATATATATATATATATATATATATATATATATATATATATATATATATATATATATAGGGTGACCCTAAAAAACAAAAGAGGCCATCTAGAAAATGCTGTAGAACGGAGAAAAAAAGAAAAAAAGGTCAAAGATCCTAGCGTTTTGATGTTATGTTTTGAATATAATAAACTAGTTATGACCAAAGTTTCATTTTATTCAAACAAAACAGTAAGAAACGGGGCTTAATTAAAGGTGGGGCCCGTTTCTTATAGGTCACCCTGTATATATATACTAATGTACCAATATACTCAAATGCTCCGCATAACTCCCCTACACCTACCTGTGCCTGCCAGAACGGCAGGCTTTCCTCACTTCCTTCTATCACATCAACCCCTCTACCGGAGTCAGCAGTCTAACGACCGTCGCTCACACTCCATTTACAACTATTTAGTGAATCTCCCATAATTTCTAATTCCTTACCAAAACTTAGACACTTTCCTGATGATGAGAAGATGACTTCACGAAAAGTAAAAACCGCGGACACTTCAAAAGAAAATGCTTGGACCATACGTTCGATGTGTGTACAAAACAGATAATACGAAAAATTGAAAAATAAAAAAGGGTTTCACTAAATAGAAGCCTTCTGTTATTTTAAACAATGTCTGCCTCAATTGTACCTGCACCTGGACGGGTGTAAGTAATAAGTATGACATTAGTTTTAAATATTGTTTTTCTTTCAGCTGTAATTGCACACCTTAATGTCAAAGTTTACAAATAATAATAATAATAATAATAATAATATATCGGGTATTCATACTTTTTTCAAACGTCCTTCCAGACCACTTAATACTACACCTAGCATACCAACTACGACTGGGATTATTTAACCACGTGCATACGCCTTATCTCCAAGGTCAATGCACCTTAACTGCTCCTCTTTTCGTTGTTATTCTCTCTCACGTTCCTGTCCTAGGGCACTGAAAAGTCTACAAGTTGCTTGGGTTTTTTTTATACCATTATCAATGACAACCAAATCCGGACGATTATGTTCCAATTGCTTGGTCATCATGACATCTAACCCTAACACTAACACCTAGCCCTAACCTTAACTCTAACCCTAACACCTATCCCTAACCCTAACCCTAACCCTAACCTCTACATTGCTATCTTCACTTGATCTCACTTCACCAGTCACCTCCTTGAACCACTTTCTAGGACACTTCACCCCAACCTTCTTACATATATCCAGATCCCGATGTGATCATGTCTTTTGCGGTACTCTCTCTCTGAGCCAATGTGCTACACTTTGCTGCAAGGTGCACAATTGACTTTGGAACCTTTCCACAAATTTGGCATTCGCAGAAACATCCTCTTCTGGAATCATTTTTTGAAGAGTCGTGTTCCTAATGCCTGCTCTTGTGCTGCACAAACAAAAGCTTCAGTACTCTTAGCCAGATACACAGCTCTAAGCCATTGCCATGATCTTTCATCAGCCACATCTGCTGCATTCTGGAAGAATTTTCCATGTATTTTCTTCCTAACCAGTTCTATCTGCTCTTTCTCTGTCCATACGTTTCGCATACTCAGCTTTGGTTTCACATACTTCCACTTTATTGACTATAACCTTGAGCATCCACTCCTCACATCTAACCACATGCTCCTTCAACGACGTCTCCTCAGGTATAACACAATATTTTACACTTTTTAATCCTCGTCCACCATCTTTCCCCTTCTGATACTTCTGATAGTTATGCTACTTCTAATGTGGAATATACCAAACATCGTTAAAACTTTTCTTATTTTGATATCTATAGTACGCAACGCCTTGTCAGACTATTCGAAAATTCCCGCACTGTACCCCACAACACTGACTGCCCATACATTCACCATTTTAATCAGATTTCCTCGATACAGTTTTAATTTCGGAATTACCTTCACTTTTCTAAGATACGCCTTAACAACAATAATAATAATAATAATAATAATAATAATAATAATAATAATAATAATAATAACTAGCAGAACCTATCGGAAATTCCACGGTAGTTGCAAAATTTTAAAAACACACATCAGTAAGAAACATCTTATCACATTAATCAAACAATTACAATAAGGTTGAACCATTAAAACTAAACTAAATCACAAAGCTCTGGATCTTCATGTCCTGATATCTGGCATCAATTTGTTGACTTGTTCTGATCTTATCTTGATCTCTTAGCATTATGATAATTTTATAATAATTCAGAAGGGACATTTCCAGGACATTTAATAATTAATCAGAACGGGCATTTCCACAGCATCTTATAATCAATAAGAAGGAACATTTCCAGGGCATCTTGTTATTAATTTCAAGTAACATTACTAAGGAATTTTATAATAAAAAAGAACATTTCCAGAGCATTTTTTAATTAAAAGAAAGGACATTTCCAGGGCATTTTATAATTAATTAGAAATGGATATTTCCAGGGCATTTTATAATATATCAAAAGGGATATCTGCAGGGGATTTTTCATTGATCAGAAAGAACATATGAAAGGTATTTTATAATTAATCAGAAATGATATTTCCAGGGCATCTTATAATTAATCAGAAGGGACATTTCCAGGGCATTTTATAATAAATCAGAAAGGACAGTTCCAGCGCATCTTATAATTCATCAGAATGAACATTTCCAGGGCATTTTATATATAATGAGAAAGGACATTTCCAAGGTATTTTATAATTAATCAGAAGGGACATTTACAGGGTATTTTTAATTAATCATGTGTTTCAATTGCTGCTTTGAACCAATCAGTGGTCACATTTGCGCAATGTTCAGCAGGAAGTGAAAATATATTTTGCCATGGGACGTCCCTGATTGAGATCCATGATGGCTTCCCAGTCAGCCTTTTTATAATATTACTTCTACTTTATTATAATATTACTTCTAGGGCATCTTATAATTAATCAGAAAGGACATTTCCAGGGCATTTTATAATAAATCAGAAAGGACATTTCCAGGACATTTCTAGGACATTTTCTAATTAATCAACAAACACATTTTCAGGGCATATTGTAATTAATCCAAAGGGACATTTTCAAGGGCATTTTTAAGAAATAAGAAGGGACATTTTCAGAACATTTTGTAATTAATCAGAAGACACATTTTCAAGGTATTTTGTAATTAATCAGAAGACACATTTTCAGGGCATTTTGTAATTAACCATATACAGCATTTCAGGGCATTATTTTTTATAAATCAGAAGTGACATTTCTATAGCATCTTATAATAAATCAGAAGGAACATTTTAGAATTAATCAAAGGGGCATTTCCAGGGAATCTTATAATTAATCAGAAAGGATATTTCCTAAGCATTTTTTAATTATAAGAAAGGACATTTCCAGGGCATTTCACATTTATTCCGAAGAAACATTTCTAGGTCATCTTATTATTAATCAGAAAGGGACATTTCTAGGGCATTTTATAATTAATCAGAAGGGACATTTCCAGGGCATTTTGTAATTAATCATATATGACTTTTTTAGGGCATTTTATTGTTAGTAAGAATATCCATTTCCAGGGTAATTTGTAATTAATCAGAAGAAACAATTACAGAGCATTTTACAATAATTCAAAAGGGACATTTCCTGGGCACCTGGTAATTAATAAGAGATTACATTTCTAGAGCGTTTTTTTTAATTAATCAGAAGGGACGTTTCGATGTCATCTTATAATTAATAAGAAAGGACATTTTCATGTAATTTTATAATTAATCAGGAGAAACATTTTAAGCACACTTTATAACTAATCAGAAGGAACACTTCCAGTGTATTTTATAATTAATAAGAAGGGACATTTCCAGGGCATTTTGTAACAATTCATATATGGCTTTTCAATGGCATTTTTTATTCGTCAGAATGGACATTTCCAGGGCAATCTGTAATAAATCAGCAGGAACATTTCCAGAGCATTTTACAATAATTCAGAAGGGACATGTCCAGAGCATTTTATAATTAATCAGAAGGGACTTTTCCATGGTATTTTATAATAAAAATAAGGAACTTTTCGGTGGCATTTTATAATTAAAAGGAAGGGGCATTTCCAGGGTATTTTGTAATTAATCAGAAAGGAAATTTTCATAGCATTATTATAATTAAAAAGAATGGTCATTTCTAGGTTATTTTATATTCAGTAGAGACATTTCTAGGTTATCTTATAATTAATAAGAAAGAACATTTCCTGTGCATTTTTTAATTAATCAGAGGGGAGATTTCTAAGGCATTTTAGATTTAATCAGAAAGGTATATTTCTAAGACAACTTATAATTAATTAGCAGGTACGTTCTCAGGCATCTTATAATTAATCAGAAGAGACATTTCCAGGGTATTTTATAATTAATCAGAAGGACATATTAAGGGCATTTTATAATTAATCAGAAGGGACATTTCCATAGCATTTTGTAATTAATCAGAAGGGGCATTTCCAGTGCATTTTATAATTCATAACAAGGGACATTTCCAGGGCATTTTATAAGCAATCAGAAAGGACATTTCTAGACATTTTATAATCTGTAAGAAGGTTTTATTTTAATTACATTTTTACCCTAAACAAGGCACTTTGCCACTTTGTTGTAGGGAGCAACTATCAGGGACATAAGCATCAGATATACTGTGTAGGAAGTTGGGCAGCAAGATGTTGGTTCACGTTGCACTTGAACTTCTGTATGTCAGTACAGTTGGGGAAGCAGGGACCCGGAAGGGAATTCCAAAGTCTAGCTGTTCTGGGAAAGAAAATACTGGAGTAGAAGGTTCTCTTGCATCAAGGGATCTCTACTGTGAAGGGGTGGAATTTAGCTGCTTGTCGGGTTTGTCGAGGGTATTTATGTCGAGGGGGGCACAAGCTGAGCAAACAACCTCATGATTGTGGGATAGTGGGGGAATTGTTGATTACCCATTATTTACTACACTGTTGTAGATTTTCCAGAAGTCTCGGGTTCCTAATTTCTGTGCTTCGATGCATTTTTGGGTGGTTTCAGTAAATTCTCTCTTCGCTGTCGCTATTTCTTTCTTACAGTTATTTTTGGCTTCTATGTACTTCTGTCTGTTTGAACTGGACTTATGTCGGTTAAATTTGCAGTACGCATGCTGCCTTTGTGCTATGGCAGCTGCACAAGTTAAAGTAAACCATTGGGGAGAGTGGGGTTTGCTATAGAACTTGCGCATGGGAACATGTGTTTCAATTGCTGCTTTGAACCAATCAGTGGTCGCATTTGCGCAATGTTCAGCAGGAAGTGAAAATATATTTTGCCATGGGACGTCCCTGATTGAGATCCCTGATGGCTTCCCAGTCAGCCTTTTTATAATATCTCGTTGTTTTGAGCAGTGGCTCTTCAGTTTTGACTCTAGAGTTTGAGGCGATTTCAATCATTACCACTGCATGATCGGTATTCCCAAGTGGGCTGTGGGCATTCGTTACACAGTCATTGGGAACTGTGGTCAGAAACAGATCTAGAAGTGATGCACGTTGTTCTTGCTGGTCTGGGAAACGGGTTGGAAACGTAAACATCTGTGATAGAGAATGAGATATAGAGAAGTTACATGTTGTGGTACCAGCTGCGTATGTGTAAGTAGAAAATCCAAGCCAGTTGCTGTGGTGGACATTGAAGTCACCAAATACATGCACTTGTGCGCCAGTGTCAAGGGAAAGTGCTGTATCTATGCTATCAGAGACTTTGTTTATTAGGGTACAGTCCTAGGTCGAGGGAGAGTGGCAGAGAAAATAAAAGTAGCTAATGTTATGTTGCATGTTAAGTCTAAAGCACATAAAGGCTTGATCGTCCGATTCTAGTTTAGTTTCTTTAGTTAAGAGGAGGGTGTTTCGAATGTAGACTCCAAGCCCATGCATATGTCTGTCAGAGTCCTTACGGCAGAGTGGGAGGTATCCAGGCATATTAAGATAGTTAGAGGGGATGGATTACTGTAGGTTAGTCTAACTTAGTGCTAAGATATCCGGGGTGTTTCATAATTAATCAGAAGCGGCGTTTCCAGGGCATTTTATAATTAGTCATAAGTGATATTTCTATAGCATCTTATAATAAATCAGAAGAGACATTTCCATGACATTTTAAAATTTATCAGGAGGGATTTTTTCATGGCATTTTATAATTAATCAGAAGGGACATTTCCAGGGCATTTTATAATTATACAGAAAGGACAATTTAAATGCACTTTCTAATTTATCAGAATGAACATATCCAGGGCAGCTAATGCTTAATCAGAAGGGACATTTCAATAGTATTTTATAATTAATCAGAAGTGACATTTCCAGGGTAATTTTTTTAATTAATCAGAAGGGATATTTCCAGGGATTTTTATGATTGATCAGAAGGGACATTTCCAGGGAATCCTATAATTAATTAGAAATGACATTTCCAAGGCATTTTATAAATAATCAGGATGGACATTTCCAAGGCATTTTATAAATAAACCAGAAGGGACTTTTCCATATAATTTTGTAATTAAAAAGAAGGGACATTTCTAGAGCATTTTGTAATTAATGAGAAGGGACATTTCCAGGGCATTTATTTATTAAACAGATTGTCATCTTCAAGGGCATTTTGTAATTAAATCAGAAGGGTCATTTCCAGGGCATTTTGAATTTAATCTAAAATTACTTTTTTGGGTCACTTTTGTAATGTTAAACATATGTTACAATAAATATAGTAGTAGAAAAACAAATAATTTTTATTGGCTTTGCCTTAAAAGCGACACCAATTTGTTTTGGTATATAAGACATATATTAGGAATAATCCATTTTCTATTTTAATGGGTGCTCAGGATAATAACGGTCTAAACGAATTAGCGTAATTATAAATAGATAATTACGAAGGAATACACATGGCTTGCGTTTAATATTAGATTTATCTAGCGAGATCTGGCTTGGTTCAATTAGTAGTTTTTATTACTAGATCTGATGTAACAGCGGACGCGCGTATGGCAACTGCATGCAAATGATAGAGTTGTGTGCAAGATGACGTAACGGCAAGCAAGAAAGAATGGTTATAAAAAGAAGAATGTGTGTGAAGACCGGGGATCACGTTCGAGAGTGCTGAGAGGGATCACGTTCACGTTAGAGACAATTGGATGATGGAATCACGTCAGAAACCACGGTCACGTTTTGTTTGGGAAAGTACCTGGAAATAAATGTTGTTGTTTCAACGAAAACAAGTGAGTCGATTTATTACTTGTCTTGGTCTACTTTGCGACGGAGTCTACAATGTATTGGATCCCTACATGATAACACGTCTGTAACTTTACACTAGCTTGGTTAAATATTAGATTTGTCTGACGAGATGATCTGATTATTAGATTTAAGTGGTTAGCTCTTGCTTGTTTTAACTAATACGTCAAATGGCCCGAAAAATTGCCTCTGAAATTACTGCTTAGAGCACTTTGTCCTGTCTTGGCAGACTACAAAACCGACTTCGTAAGCTAGTGAGCAATGTCCTTTTCTCCTCTTTCTCACAGAAAAGAGGTTGGAAGTCTTTCTCTACTTTTTCGTCATTTTCATGGCAGGTGCTTGGTTGAACTGCATTCTATAACCTACAATCCTGGTGAAACATCCACAATAAAAACTCGTATAGCTATAACCACTCCCAACAATTAACCCATTTTTCTCTCTCTCTCTTTCTCTCTCTCTCTCTCTCTCTCTCTCTCTTTCTCTAAAAATAAAGGGAACTTCCACGAATAATTTCTTTTCTACCGATCTGTAGAACACAATCACGCAATCCTGCTTCTCAGCCTACTACAACATTATCGTTTTCAAAGCCAACGTAAACGAATTCTTATTGAACCGTTCTGTTCAATAATAACATTTAGTTAAACTTTCACTATCATTACCAATCATCAAGATATTATCTGGCCGTCTACCTTGCACTCATTTAATCCTTATTCTCGAGTGGCCTTTGTGCCCTGATAAGTAGTGACCTTTTAGTAAAAAAACAGCAAAAAAGAGTAAATTTGCATGAATGGCATGACTTTTTTATCGGTTCGATTCAGTTGTTGGTATTGTTAAGTACACGGCTCCTTTTAAGGTTATGTACTCATAGCAGGGACCATGCGAAGGTTGCCAACACTCATAAAAATGCAAACTTGATATATCCATGTTATCGGTCCGAATCGTTATCTATATTATCTCTTAATCTATCTTTGTCTGTTTAACTTTTTCTCGCGGGAACTACTGGTCTGATTTGGTAGAAAGTTTGTATGGACCTGTGTTAGTATAAATATAGCAATCTAGCTATTATGGAATCTGTTTGATGCACAGTGAAGATCAATAGGTATTAGTCACCACAAGACCACATTTACTCTAGCAGTTTTCTCAGAAACTACTGATCCGATTTGGCAGAAATTTTGCATGGACTTTTAATATGGTTAACGTGCAGTGAACTAAGTATTATGGTATCCGTTCGATGCATAGGTACAGATTAATAGTATCTTAGTTCCTCTTTTTTTCGGAAACTACTGGGTTGATTTGACTGAAATTAGTATTTGACCATCATCCATCCACCCATCCGAGTTTGTAGCGTAATTCAAATCTTGTCGGTAGCTGAATACTTGATGCTTCGCCAGCGTTATCAAGGGTATTTTTATTGTGACGCCATCACTAGAGGGAGTGCCTAACACGGATTAAGAGAGTCCCATCTATCCTTGAGAGAAGGATAGACCGCGCCAGTTTCTTAACCAGGTATTTTACCTTGCGGTACATCCAGTGCCTTGCCTTCCCAAATGGTCACCTATCTGATATTGGCCAGGCTTAACGCTGCTTAACTTTGGTGATCTGGCGAGAACCAGTGTGTCAACGTGATTGTGCTGTATTAAACCATATTCAACCATCAAGTTGGCATAAAGCACTTATTCTAAGTCAACAGTATATAACTTTAGCTCGTTTTTAACTGGCTTAAAGGTCTAGGATTAAATAATATTTAAAAATAATACAGATTCTTAAATTGCCCTTGAACAAAATGAAATGGACTAGGTCGTTATAGTGCCGTGCAGGGGCCTGGTGATGCCTTGGTGGTTCCTGGGACCAACTCCCTGATTGTATGTCCCCAAAACTAAAGCGTTGAGTTAGCAACTAAATTTTTATCGTTGTTTTAAATTTTATTTAAATTTAATGAAAAATAACAATAGAATATCTCTTATTGTTTGCAACTTCTTTCAAACATTCGGCAAGGTTTTCAATACATCGTTGGAAGACATCAAAAGCGAAAGGGATGAAATAGCGAAAATGTCCATTTTTCTATTTTAATGATCTGAAAATAAATAGAAATTAATTTGAATCAACTCGAAAAAAATAGACAAACAAAACAGATAACAAATTAATTCCAAAATTCTCAACAAAGAAAAAAGTCCACATTTAAAGCACAATATATTCCAAAATTAAAAACAAAAGCAAAAACAAAACAGACCCTCACCCCAAAACAAGCACTTTTAAAAAATTACATTTTCACCCCAAACAAGGCACGTTGCCACTTTGATATAGGGGGCTACTATCAGGGACCTAAGTTGCAGGGGTACTATATAGGGAGTTTAGCTGCAAGATATTTGTTCACATTACACTTGAACATCTGCATGTCAGTACAGTTGGGGAAACAGGAAACCGGAAGAGAATTCCAAAGTCCTGAAGTTCTGGGGAAGATGCTATTAGAGTAAAAGGCTTTCTTACATCTAGGGATCTCAATCGTATAGGGGTGGGACTTCGCTGCTTGTCGGGTTTGTCGGGGGTATTTTCGTCGAGGAGGTACGAGGACTTGTAGTTCGTCAGAGCATCCACCATTAAAATACTTGTAAAACAGGCAGAGGGATGCAACATTTCGTCGGTGGGACAGGGGCTGAAGTTTAGATGACAGTTTGGGACCTATTAGGCTGGCGACTCTCTTTTGGACCCTGTCCAGGAACGAGAGACTAGTAGCAGATGCACCAACCCAAATGTGACAGCAGTACTCCATACATGGGCGAATGGTGGCTTTGTAGAGGATACTTTCTGTTATAATATTATGTACTTGGGAGGGCGTGATCTTTAGATCATCTAGCGTGGTTTCTTTCTTTAGAGGAAAATCAGGGAGGTAATGGCTTGCTGGGCCCAAGGTAGAGTTTGAGGCAAACTGACGAGCAAGCATGTTAGCTTTTTCAGTTGCTGTGCAAACAACCTCATGATTGTTTAATAGTGGGGGTATTGTCGATTGCCTATTATTTACTACACTATTGTAGATTTTCCAGAAATCACGAGTTCCTAACTTTTGCGCTTCAATGCGTTTCCTGGCGGTTTCAGTATATTTTGTCTTAGCTGTTGCTACTTCTGTCTTGCACTTATTTCTAGCTCCTATATACTTTTGTCTGTTTGTACAAGACTTATGCCGGATAAATCTACGGTATGCATGTTGCCTCTGAGCAATGGCAGTTGCGTATATAGAAGTAAACCATTGGGAAGAGTGGGTCTTATTGAAGAACTTCCGTGTAGGAACATGTGCATTAATTGCTGCTTTGAACCATTCAGTAGTCTCATTTGCGCACTGTTCTGATGGAAGAGAAAAGATATTTCCCCATGGGGCGTCTCGGATGTGATTTCCAATGGCATCACAATCAGCCTTATTGTAGTACCTTGTCGTTTTGAGCAACGTCTCTTCAACTTGGGGCCAGGAGTTTAGAGTAATATCTATCATTATCACAGTGCGATCAGCGTTCCTGAGTGGGCAATGAGCATTTGTAACACAATTATCAGGAACAGTTGTCAGAAATAGATCCAGAAGTGAGGCTTGCTGGTCCTGGCGATCTGGGAAACGGGTCGGAAATGTTACTGTCTGTGTCAGGGAATGGGAAAGTTATGGATGACGCTACCAGCTGTGTCAGTGTAGTTAGAGAAGCCAAGCCAATTTCTGTGGTGGGCATTAAAGTCTCCAAATACATGTATTTGGGCGCTAGTGTCAAGGGAGAGTGCTACATCTATGCTGTTAGAGACATGATTGATTATAGTACCGTTCTTGGTGGAGGGAGAGCGATAAAGAAAATACAGGTAGCTAACGCTATGTTGTAAAGTAAGTTTAAAGCACATGATAGGCTGGTCACCCGATTCTAGTTTAGATTCCCTAGAAATGGGGAGGGTGTTACGAATATAGACTCCAAGTCCGTGCAAGTTAGTTGCTAATCCAATATAAAGTTTACCACTGAGAGAAAGGAAAATTCTGTATAGATTCCGGTTTTCGATAAGATACATCGGAAGAAGATTGACGGTTACATCGACCGAAACGTTTTGATAATACTCCAAAATAAAAGCGTTTTGATACTCAAAATAAAAACAGTAGTTCAAATAATCAAAATGATTCAGAAAGGGAAATCGTTTAAATGTGAACAGATGTCCCTCACCGGGTTGCCAATGTGGATATCGGAGGCCGCCGGCTTGACACCCTAACCCGGTTATCTACAGGCCATTGGATTGGTTTGAAATTCGATAGACGAGCCAGTTCGCGCGTGAGATTTATTATTTTGGTTATTGTCGTAAGGGAAACGTCGCCCATTGATTTCAAAAATAAAGAACCGACTTGTAGAATGTACGTAGATGTCGAACACCAACACGTGCAACTGCAGCTGAGATATTTTTTTTCTGTCACCATTTTTAGTCATGCTGCCATTTGCTGTGTTTAATTCCTTTGCTCTTGTTAAGACATCAGCGTCGCTGCTTTATTACAAACCAATACGATTGTCTACTACGATCTAGCTCCGCTTTTTTTATCAAAAGCTTTTACACACACACACACACACACACACACACACACACACACACACACACACACACACACACACACACACACACACGCACACACACGCACACACACACACACGCACACACACGCACACACACACATCCCTATGAACTCGAAAACGGCTGGGCAGATTTTCATGAAATTTTACACGAAGGTAACTTATGTACTTGGCAGCGTTCTTAGATATCAGAATATCTTCGATAAGTATCGATGATCAATAATCGAAATAATTTGATGAAAAAAACGAACAGGCGATTTTGACTAAAGTTAACACCTTACACAGCCTAATACCACAAGTTAACGGGGGGGGGTACCACCCCCATACATACACTCTAATATAAATAGAAACACACATGGGGATTTTGGAGAGTCAGAGAGAGGAGATAGTAGATTGGAGTCGAAGTTGGTAAACAGTTAGACTTGAGTTAGTTTCGAGACCAGAAGGGCCAGAGAAAAGAGTCGTCGACGGAAACGCAATAATAATAATAATAATAATAATAATAATAATAATAATAATAATAATAATAATAATAATAATAATAATAATAAGGCTGTTGCGATGACGCAAATTTATTTGCAAATCCTATCGGAGGAGGTGGAGAGAGCTGGACGTCTGGGGAGACTTGTTGTCACTCAGCTTCCAGGTCTCCAAACCGATCGTTTGCTGACTTGTGTGAAAGCTCCATGTGAGCCAATAATAATAATAATAATAATAATAATAATAATAATAATAATAATAATAATAATAATAATAATAATAATAATAATAATAAAATGCCTGAGTCAACAATGCGAGGCGTTCCTCGGTTCACTCGTAGACGAAATAAAGAGATCCTTGCCAGAAAATCTGCGTCGTATTTTCGTCTTAGATGTTCATTACAGCTCATCGACCAGTGACGGGAAGAACCGCATCCCCCAATAGACACAAGATAACAAAAAGGTATGGTGAACTTTTAACGTGTATATATCCACATACACACCCACCCACGCCTCCACCCAGTTAAGAACTACTAAGATACGTACATAAATTAAGGATCCTTAAAGGAGCTCGATCGAGGGGATTCAAAAGTCTAGCAGACAATGAAAGGGTGGTGTTTTGCTTCTTGGCGTATTTGCCGGGGGGTATATATGTCGAAGAGGGCGCATGCGTCATAAGTTCATCAGAGCACATTCAATTAAAGTACTTGTAAAACAGGGGTGCAAACTTACAGCAATAGAACAAGGGTTGTAACTTAGTTAACAGTGCGGGGCCTGTTAGATTGGAGACCCTTCTTTTGGACCCTGGCTAAGAGGGAGAGATTATAATGCGCAACTTTATGGGTGAATGGTGGCTTTGGAGAACTACAGGAGACTCAGGTGTGAGGAATAAAATCGAAAGGAACTGTTAAAAGATTAAAGCAAATACTGAAAACGATTATAAACGAATAAAATTTGAACCGAATTTCGCAAGTTGTGCTTACCTGACCCAATATAAAAGACGAAAAAAAAAATGAACAAAAAATAAAACAGAACGAAAGGGTTAACTGTTTTGAGAAAAAAGAAAAAGAAAAACCGAGATACAACAAACAAACAAACAAACAAACAAAACTAAAATAGGCAAACAAAAAATATAACGGACTGAAAGCTGCCAATAAAAAATAATTTACAAATTGTTAACTAGACTATTAGTTTCTATTCAGTTTCTTTTTAAGCTTTGAATTACGGTTTTGCTTTTTTATATTCAACCGCCAAAAACTAAAAAAAAAAAAAAGTAAAAATAAAAATATAAAAAATAAATAAGTTTAGTTCCTTTTTCAAACAAACGGCGTCAGATCGGTTTAACTCGCAAACACAGTCGTTTTATTGTTACCCATAACGACGGAGGCTGTTACAAACTCACATTAAGTCTTCTTATTACTCCCTCAGTGCGCATGCGCGCGCGCAAACACACACACACACACAAACACACACACACACACACACACACACACACACGTTCATTCTTAAAAGTATCCAAGTAATAGTTCAAATAGCATTTTAAACATCTTACCATATAACATTCAATAATTTATAAGATAGTTCATCTGAATAGAAAAATATTGTTTTCGAAATGTCCGGATGCAAGGGATGATAATTCTTTCAGTTGAACGTATCAATGGAAATAAATAGTTTAGTATGTTTAACTAGTGAAGTCACCGCTTATTAATGCTCAAAGTCACTTGGGGATAAGGGTTCATGAGTGTCAGGTTGCCGACGCGACTTCATGATCGGTAATGGTTGAACTTGAGTAGGGTTGGAGAAGCTGGCTCAACTAGAAGTTGTTTACATAAAACTTGAAAATGGTCATGATATAGTCAGCTGTGAAGCAGCTCTGTGGTTTTGTGTTTCACATACCGGTAGTTCTAGGAAAAAAAATATTTTTCCAAACTTATATATATATATATATATATATATATATATATATATATATATATATATATATTAGTCATGTGCGCGCGCACACTCACACACACATACACACATACATATATATCTATATCTATAATATAAAGCTGAACGTGTGTGTGTGTGTGTGTGTGTGTGTGTGTGTGTGTGTGTGTGTGTGTGTGTGGTCACGAATAGGCTCCTATATGGTTGACTATTTAAAAAAAAAAAACTGATTACATATAATGATAGAATCGAGGATCAGGAATGGGTATGTTTGATCTGGCAGAACGGTGGTTCATAAAAGTTGTGGAGCCTGCGTTCGCGCCTGGCCTCCAAAGTATGTAAACAAAAAAATTAAAAATAAAAACATTTACAAGGGTTTTTGATATAGATGTACATAAGAATACTTTGATAAGTATGTTTCAACTTAAATAGGGATGGTATAATAAAATTGTGGGGTCTGCGTTCACGCCTGTACTCCATGGAAATATGGCACAAAATTTAACAAAGACTTTTCATATCTATTTGCGTAAGTATACTTTGATAATTATGTTTCAGTTTGAAGAAATATGGTATAATAAAATTATTGGGTCTTCGTTCGCGCCTGATTCCATAGAATGTAAATATGTCACAAAGTTTAACAAGGTTTCTTAAAAGCGGTGGCGGTACACCATAACACCTTAACTTTAATCTTAATTCACATTAGCCTTTATTTATTTTTTTGAGTTGAATCATATTGTGTCGAATAAATTCACCTCATAAATTCACGTTCTTATTAAAGTGAAAGCAAAAAAAAAAAAAAAAAGTCGGAACTTTAGACAATTCTCGACACAGATTTTGCATAACTCTGTTTTTTTCTTCTCCACTTGTACGTGGCACTCTTTCGAAAATAAGACGTTACTTGTTATCGTGTCAAAAGAATGAAAAAATCCTGTTCACATGATTACGTGTCTTTTAAAAAACATTTACATAGCCTTTTTATTTTTATTTATATATCTGTTTAAGCTTTTTTTTGTCAGTGTACTAGAAGGAATTCAGTTGATTACAACCCTTTCTGCGTGTTCTTTACATTATAATAGTAAAACCCTGAATCCGACAGCGCAATACTACACCGTTCAATACTGTAAAACTGAAACGAAGCTGTTCTGCTTGAAAAGGGCGCCATTTTCTTCTTATTCATATTTATATCGATTTTTTGCTTTAAAAAACTAAAGTAATTACGTGTTTACTTTTTATATCCCATTTTGCTATTTCGGATTATTTTAGTAAAGTAAGTAAAGCTTCATTATTTTTCAAAACTGTTTTTGTTTCTTTGTTTTTCGATATTTCGTCGATATTATTTAGTAAGAGTGTTTAGCAGAAAAGCCAACAAATGACTACCCGAAAACATAAATATACAAGAAATAAATCTTACCTTAGTCAATAAAAGTTCAGTTCATGTTTTTTTTTTGTTTTGAAATAGTTTTTAATGCTCTTTACTTGAAATAATTTCAACGAACCGAAATTAAAATGAAATTTGAGGCGATAGCTACTTAAATGGATTTTTATATAAACTACACATGCCATAATCGAATATTCCTCAAGCACAAAATAACGGAAAACATTAAAATGTTTATAAATATTCTTTACGTTGACGGAAGTCTCTTAAATTGTTAACACAGAATGCTCAGGTGCCCCTCCTTCATATTGAAAACGGGGCTCTCCATTTCAAAGTCGCTGCCATTTTGATTTTTTTAAAAACCGGTTCGTGAATTAAAAAATTTTTTCTTTTTACAAACTACTTAAAAATACACGCCAATGAACTTTTCTACCATAAAAGTAACTTTTATTGGCGATGGTAACATTCATATCTTGTATATTTATATTATATATATATATATATATATATATATATATATATATATATATATATACATGTATATATATATACATGTATATATATATATATAAATAAGAATTAAGAAATTCATTTCTTATCGTTGAGCGCTTTCAATTGAATTAAAGTCGGTCAACTTAGCTCTTATATATATATATATATATATATATACATACATAGATCATCGTATAACGATTAGATCACTCTATGACTGACGTAAATGAACATTTAAAATTAAAATGTTTAAATTCAACGCTATTTCACGTGGTTAATGGTAGCCGAATGGATACGATCTCCGATAATCGAGCCAGAGATGTCTCGTGGTGCGAGGTTCGAATCGTTCGGCTGATATTAATCGTGACACCCTGCACTGAAGAATCCCGAAAGGATGAAACACTAGTGTCTGTAGGTATTTAATTATTATAGCAAAAAAATAATTATATATATATATATATATATATATATATATATATATATATATATATATATATATATAACACTTTCTCTTTGTACATCATGTTTGGTCACTCTTGTCTACGAACGGATACAAAGTTGATATAAAAAAAAAATATTTTCGCGAAAATTATCTTTACGTTCATCCTATTTTGCTTAGGGTAAAATTTTTTAGTATCAAACCTCTCTCTTTACAGCCCCCTGCTTTTTATAATCTATCATACTTTCATCAATCATAGTCCATTTTCTGTAGGCTGTTTTTGAACCCAGTCAACGACGGGTACTTCTGCTAGCATATATATATATATATATATATATATATATATATATATATATATTTCCTAACTCTTGGTTGATTATTTCTATGGGGCAATTACAATTACGTTTAAGATTTCTATTTCTGGTCTGTTCAAAATAATGTCTTTCCCATTAATAAAACACCCCCTTTGGACCCAATTTATGTTGCTACTTTTGCGATTGTTCGTTCATTCAATGCGTCCAGATCGCCGTGATAATGCAACTAGAGTTTAAAGCATTCATTTCACGAGCGATAATTATGCGGCCTTAAGTCGGGCTCTTTGTCCTCACAAACAGGGGATAGACATAATAGCACCTTTTTTTCACCGTTAGTTTATTGACGAAGTAGTGTCAGAGTGAAAAACGACACGCTATGAAAAACGCATTGAAAAAGTCCTTTCAACATATATATTCTAAATCTATTTTATTATTTTAATTAGAACACAAGTTTTCTGTCTAAATAGATGTGTAGGATAGATATACATACTTTCTATATATTTTATTTACAAGGTGCCTTCAATAAGTTTCCACATCTTTTTTTTTGTACGGGAATTTAAAATTGTCGTAGACTCTTGAAAATTCAGAATGTTATTGCTTTACATCTTATGAGGTGACTGACCAATTTTTATGATTTCAAGTTAAAATGAACAGCTACAGCTGAATTAGAATGCACCCTACTAAACCCTGATTTCAAAAATTCAATCTGGACGTGAGGACACTTTATAAAAACGATATGAAATAACATTTTGTTTTAAACGTTGAAAAATGCCACTGAAACGTATGGAATACTTCAGACTAATTTTGGACCATCTTGCCTGAATCGAACATCAGTTTTTGAGTGGCATAAGAGATGCAAAGAAAGCAGAGAGTCTGTGAGGGATGATAAGAGGTGTGGGAGGAGTAAGGAAGTCAGAACACCAGAATTGATTGGCTAAATAAAGAATTTCATGGCTTTCATAGAGACAATAAGTGCACAGTTTGATGTCATTGTGGGCTCTGTACACACAATTATTCGTGAGGAACTGAAGATGCGGAAGATTTGCGTAAAGTTTGTCCCAAGAGTGTCCAGAGAAGATCAGAAAAAAGATGTTGCTATGACAGCAGGAAAATGGTCGAGCTGATAATTCAGATCCCGCAGTTCTTGATTATCTGGTGACCTGTGTTGAACACTGGATCTACTGCTATGAAATAGAGACCAAGGGACAGATTTCTCAGTAGAAGCACGTTAGCTCTCCCAGACCCAAGAAGGTTACACAGAGCAAATCCATCCAGAAACTTATGATGATCCATTTTTCTGACATCACTGGCATGATCTATATGGACTGGGTTGCCACTGGACAGACAGTCAAGAACGAATACTATGGTGTATTTTAAGAGTTAAGTTCAGGAAGATATTCCGTCGGAAGATACCACTACTCTTCAAATCGGGTCAGTAGCATTTCTAGCAGGACAATGCATCAATCCACAACTCTATCATTGCTATAGACTATTTGACCAAGATTAGCATCAAGATAGTTCTTCTCTCTCTCTATAGCCAAGACCTTGCTCTTGTGATTTTTAGTTATACTTTAAACTCAAGGAAAACCTTAGAGGCTGTCGTTGTGAGATAATTGAGGAGATGAAAGAAGCTGTAACGAGGATTTTGACACGTTCACACAAGAGGTCTTCCATTGGGGCCTATCAGAAATTGTTGAGAGGTGGAGAGTACTGTGAATCTGGAAAGATTTGTCACCTAGATTTCAGGGAACACCACAGATTGTTAGTAATCTCTGATGATGAGATGTGTTAGAACTCCTAATGACTACTACTACTACTACTACTACTACTACTACTACTACTACTACTACTACTACTACTACTAATAATAATAATACTAATAAGAATACTATTAATTATAAAAGTACAGTAAATCGAAGAAGGGACAGAGAATGAAATCAACAATGAAACATTCAAGAAAACCTTACGAAAAATGGCAAACTGAAGAGCCATAGGTCACGACGCAATACACGTATACTGGTTCAAAAAATTCACGACACTACATTAAAAGCTAATTCAAAAGCTGAAAAGATGTATCCACCAAGAAGACGTACCAGAAGGAATGACACCACTGGTGCAACAAGACACAGTAAAAGGAACCACCCTCAGCAACCACAGGCCTATAACATGCTTACCTACGATCTAGAAATTAATAATCATGGACTACTTCCTGGGAAACAGTAAGGAACACATGACCTACTATACATAGATCAAACGATCTTGAAGGAGGTAAGAATAGAACAAAGAGTATAGCCATGCCAGAGATTGACAACAAGAAAGCATACGACAAGATCCCTATCACCATTACTGCTCATTATGTTAGCAATATATTATACCGTGCCAAGTCGGATACAAGTTCACTCATGCAGATGAAAAAAATGAACCACCTAATGTATATGGATGACCCGAAACATTTTGCAAGAACCAAAACAAAAATAGAGACACAAATAAGCATAACCAGAATCTTCAGCCATGATATCCGAAAGGAATTCGTATAGAAAAGCGTTCACTGCTAATTATAAGAAGGAGGAATTGGAAACAACGGAAGGCATGGAACTACCCAATCAAGCAGAGATGAGGGCGCTACGAGAACATTACAGCTGCAAATATTTGGAAGGTCTGGAAGTAGACACCATCACAACAATAGAAATGAAAGAGAAAATTGGAAAGGAATATCTCAGCAGAACAATCAAAACTCATAGAAAAAACTACAAGAAAACTCTTAAACTATATAGTAGAAACCTTACTAATAAGATACTCTGCATCAAAGAAGAATTGATGCATCTCGAACAGAAGACCAGGAAACCTATGATCATGTACAATGCACTACAACGAAAAGATAATGCCGATCAACACTACATGTAAAGAAAAGACGGAAGAAGAGGACGGATTTGTATAGAAGACTGTGTGAATGACGTGAAAAAAAGAATTAAAAAATATATAATGCAGAATCCTGAGAAACACGCATCAAGAGACATTGACAAAACCAACTAAACAGAAAACATAGAGACATAGGATAAGACGAGAAAAGAAATTTGGAAGGAGAAACAGCTACTCAGACGAGTCATAAGGATGACAAAAGATGAGACTAACGGAAACACTTGGACATGGCTACAAAAAGAAAATATAAACAGAAACTGAATTACTAATAACAGATTAGGAAAGGATCTTGGAAAGGGTTAGTGTCATTCAAATTTCAGTGAAAATCAATGACCGCTGATAACGGGAAATAGATGGTAAACAGCTGTTTCGATAGCGCAAATTAATTTGCAAATGTTATCGAAAGAGTTCGAGAGCACTGGGGAGACTTGTTCTCACTAAAACTCTAAGGAACACCACAGGTTGTTCCCAAAAAGAATTCTTTGGTGATGGCTTGTGTAAAAACTCTTAGTGAGTGAATATTATTAAATAACAGTAATGGTATTGATAATTACAGATTTTTAATGATTATAATAATAGTCATGATAGTAATAATAATAGAAAATTATAAAAACATATAATAATACTAAAGAAACTATCAAAATAATAATAATAATAATAATAATAATAATAATAATAATAATAATAATAATAATAATAATAATAATAATAATATGGATAAGAAATAAGACTGGAAACCCAGATCACCAAACTCACAAAAGAAGGTAGAACCATAAATAGAAGGAAGAACAGAAAATTGTGAAAAAGAGGGAAATAAATCGCCCAAAGAAAGACTCAATAAGAAACACGAGGAAGTAAAACAAAAAATAGAAGTCAAGGAAGGAAGACTGAAAAGATACAAATACAAGTCTGAACAGTATAAAAAAACAGGACCTTTGAAACCAATGAATAACGGTTTATCTAATCATGAACGGAGGAATAACAAAAACGGAACAACCGCACCCAACATAAACCAAACACTTTTGTAGCCAGATATAAGGATAGCC
Organism: Euprymna scolopes; assembly: GCF_053919585.1. Lineage (NCBI taxonomy): Eukaryota > Metazoa > Mollusca > Cephalopoda > Sepiida > Sepiolidae > Euprymna > Euprymna scolopes. Next base: position 101,870,330 of record NC_136491.1, read on the forward strand.
ACAAGACCACAACAAAAATACTAAATTGCTGAAAGACACGAGAAATGAATTTCAAGAAATTGAAGAAGGAAGAGAAACGGAAATTGATGACGAAACACTTAAGATGACCCTAAGGAAAATGGCAAATTGGAAAGCACCAGATCAAGACGCAATATACGCATATTGGTTCCAAAAATTCACGACACTATATGATAGACTAGTCCAAAGCCTGAGAAGATGTCTTTAAAACAGAAGTAACAGAAGCGATGACCAAAAAGAAGAACTACGTTAACACAAAAAGCAAATACAAACCGATAACCTGCTTACAAACCACGTGGAAAATTTTAACTGCACAACTGAGTGAACAAATCTACTACTCCCTTAACGCTCACGAACTACTGGCCGAGGAACAAAAGAATGCCCGGAAAGGAAAAGGATACACAACTTATTATACCTAGATAACATCTTGATAGGGGTAAAAAAAAAAGCAAAAAAACAAAAAACAAAAAAAAAAAACAAAACAAAAAAAGCAAAAAAAAAACAAAACAAAACACAACAAAAATGAAAACAAAAAAAAACAGGGGAAAAACGTAACTATGGCATAAATTAATTATAAGAAAGCCAACGATATAATCTCAACCGCATTGATAATTGAATGCCTGAAACTGTACGGATTTCCGACAATATTATTAATGTTATTTATGAAGCAATGGAAACATAGACACTGAAACTGGCAACTGGAGGATTGTACCTGACTGAGTTAAGAATACATAGAGCATCTTTTAAGGAGACTCACTATCGACACCACTGTTTTTCATAGCCATGATTCAACTAACCTACATACAGAGGAAATGTAATGCTGGATACAAATTTGCAGACACAGAACAAAAAATTAAACAACCTCATGTAGATGGATGACCTGAAGCTGTTTACTAAAATCAAAAAAGGAACTGGAGAAGCTAATAAACACAGCCAGAATATTCAGCCAGGGCATTGGAATGAATTTGGAATTTAAAAGTATGAATTATTGAAGATTAAAATGGAAAACTAGAGACATTAAAAGGAATTAAACTGCTCAACCAAGAGAAGACGAGGGCGTTCGGTGAAAATAACACATACAAATATCTACGGATGCTGGAAGCAGACACTATTACATCTACAGAAATGAGAGCGGAGATTGGAAATGAGTACCTGAGATAAACGAAGAAAACTATTAGAAACAAAGCTAGGAAGTAGAAATTTAATTGAAAGAATAAACACCTAGGCAGTATCTCTAATAAGGTACTCTGGTCGTTCATAGAATGGACTAAAGAAGATCAGTGGACGATGAAATTAATAACAATTCACAATGCGTTACAGCCAAAAGACGGCACTGGCCGACTCTATGTGAAAAGGAACGAAGGATTAATGGAACTGATAAACGTAATAGACTGCATAGAAGGCACACACACACACACACACACACACACACACACACACACACACACACACACACACACACACACACAAGAGTTGGAAAAAGTACATAAGCCAGAACACGAAAAGATGGATCACTACAGCGAGAGATATCGTCAAGGAGAACAATACAGGAAAAGATGAAACCAGAAACAAAAATATAAGAAAAGGAAAGTGGGAACAGAAAGAGCTACATGGACGATTTATCAGAATAACAACAGAGAACCATGAAAGCGCCTGCATGTGGCTAAGAAAAGAACACATGAAAAGAGAAATTGAATCCATACTAACAGCTGCACAGAACGACGTAATTAGAACCAATCATATTAAAGCTAAAATAGATAAAACACAAGCTAACAGTAAATATAAACACTGTGGGAAAAGAGACGAAACAGTAAACCACATAATAAGTGAATGCAGCAAACTAGCGCAAAAGTAGTATAAGTACAAACAGAACCACCTGGAGAAGGCAGTGCAGACGACTACATCTCGAACATGCTGACAAAATGTTCGAACAAAAACCAGAGACAGTGCAAGACAACGAATACCACAAGATCCTTTGGGACATGGAGATACAAACAGATAAACCCATCCAAGCAAAAAGACCAGACGTCATAATGATAAAGAAGAAGGAAAGAAACTGCCAAATTGTAGATTTTGTCGGCCACTAGGCTACAGGATATAGATCAAAGAAAAAAAAACACAAAAAATTTGCAGAACTTACCAGAGAACTGACAGGAATATTGAACCTGAAGAAAATCTATAGAATACCAATAATTGCAGGGACACTATGGAACAGTTCCAAAAAAATTGAAAAATAGACTGAGAGAAATCGGAATCGACCGGAAGACTGAGATTATGCAATGGTAATGCTGTAAACAGCTGAAATCTTAAAGAAAACTCTTGAGTGAGGAAACTAGGCCAAATAAGCAAAGTGAAACAAAAAGACACAACCAAGAGAACTGGTGCACCATAATTGTAAATTAACTATTAATAGTCGAAGGGTCAAGGAGGGTGAAAGACTGAAGATATAAAGCTCTAACCATACCTCCACTGGATAAATGCGACACCCATATTTTAGTGAAGACCAATAGTCGTTGCGGACGATAAATCAATAATAAGCGGCTGTTGCAATAATGCAAATTAATTTGCAAAGGTTATCAAAAGAGGTGAAAAGAACCGGAAATATGGGGAGACTTCTAGTCACTCAGACTCCAGGGAACACCACAGGGACAGGTTGTTCTGAAAGAGTAATCTTTGATGATGTATGATGTATGAGAACTAGTGAGTGCATAATTATGATTATGAAGAACTATTGTATATATACATATACACACATATATATATATGTATACACATACATATGCATATACACATAGATATACATACACACGAGTGGGCGATGAACATGTGTTACACAATCCTCAGGAACTGTGGTCAGAGATAGGTCTAGAAGTAAGGCTTGCTGATCCTGTTGATCTGGAAGGCGGGCGGACGTTACTGTCTGTGTCAGGGAATGGGATATAGAAAAGTCGTGCATAATGCAACCATCTGGGTTTGTGCAACTGGAGAGACTAAACCAGTTAAAGTCACCAAATACGTGTACTTGGACGATGGTATCTAGAGACCGTGCTGAATCTATGCTATCAGAGATTGGTTGATTAAGGTACAGTCCTGGGCCGAGGGAGAACAGTAGAGAAAATATAAGTAATTTAGTATCAGCCATTAAGAACCATATACATACAGCCAGTATAGGCCTTGTATTTAAGAATACATTTAGTCAAAGAAAAATGATAATTAAAAAGCTTCAAAAAGAGTGAAAAATAGTATGTTATCGGCAAATTATGACAGGAAATTAAAATCGGAGTAAAATAAGCAACAACTTTACAATTTTTAATAAACAAGTAAGGAATTAGGAAAAATAAGAATATTTTCTTTCGCGAATGTTCCGACTGCATTCATGCATTGTGTTCAGACTTATGAGCAGCTAAGCGTGAGGTCGAATACATTTATGATTATCTTTAACCTACGGTTAGTACTTAAGGGTCTAAGCAGAGGGAGCTCTTTTGGCGGAAGTTTTTATATTTTTTTTATCTATCTATCTATCTATCTATCTATTTTTTCCATGTTAGTATCAGATGTTAAGCAATTAAGAAAAATATACGTTCTGCCAAAAAATTGACAATTTAAACAATTCAAAGATAATGAAAAATAGAATGTTATCGAGAAATTAAAACGAGAAATTATATATAAGTGCAATAAACAACAATTTTACAATAACAGTCAATTGAACATAAGTGATATGCAAATACTCATTTTATATCACTATTGCATATTTAGGTTGCTAAAAAACTGTGATTAATTGAAGTTTTGTTTTTATACCTAAATCTAATTATCTTCATCTTTTCATTTAGGCATAGGCAATAAAACTATAGCTAAATCTAATTATGTTCATATTTTCATTTAGGCATAGGTAACAGTGTATTTATAGTTTTTTCTAATTATATTTGATTTAACTATTGGTGTTTGATTGTTTTGGTTAGGTCCCAGTGATATATTGAAAGTTAGGTTTTATTTTAATAATAAAATTTGTAAAAAGAACCTCTATGGTTAGTGTATCTTTCTTTTGAAAAAAAATAACAGCGATGCCTATATAGTACTTGGATTTTGACTGGATTTTGTTATCATTATACATTTGTAAAATATGGAGGTTGATAAACATTTATGCTTAAGCAAACATTCTGTTTTATTAATTCAATTACATGCTTTTAGGATTAGTGTTATCATTTAATATTTTATTATTGTGCGTTTTTTTTTAAATTATTTTGTACAAGTTGTCTAGAGATAATAAACGAGAACACAAAAAGAAGTTATAATTTACACAAATGAGTAAACAATGGAAACTATTAACAAAAAGTGAAAACAAAATAAAATGACCCTTTATCCAATTTGATATGATAAATTATTATCCATCTTACACCCAAGGAACCTTTCTCGCTTGTATTTCTAATGTTGAAATTAAGATTATTAGAAAATGTAGAACCAGAGAAAAACAATGGAACAAGAGTAATCAGACTCGAGCCTTTGATGTATCGATGTGCTTTCTGATATCAGCTGCAGTAACCGACTTGATTGTACTTTATATCTTGTGTAACTTTACTATATGTACATTTCATCTGTTAGTTATGTGTGTATATAAGTGCTCTATATACATAACGTATCTCTACATAGCGGATCGTGTCGTCTAGTGTTTAAGTAATTGTATAGATTGATCTAAGCGTGTCTTGAGTGTATGTATAAAAGGAACAGCTTCTGAGTCTCTTCCGTGTATGCGGGTGTATATACAGATTTAATTGGACAGTTCAGAAACAGAACAGATACATTTTAGGCACATTCTTGTAAAGAAACATTTTTTGTCTGCTTGGCACATAGTGTCTTAAAGAGTTCAATATAGTCACGAAATAGGATAGATCATCACACCAAAAATA
>NC_136491.1:101877751-101880251 GCF_053919585.1 Euprymna scolopes
GCTTTGATTATATTATCAGTCCAATCAAAGGCTAAAGCGACGGCAAAAAAAAAAAAAAAAAAGCCCACGGGGATAACTTTTTTATGTGTCCATTTCGCAGGTGTCATCCGCAGGCCAGCTTTTCGAATCGCAGATTCACCACAAAAGAAACCGACCGACACCAATAGGATTAGTTTACTCAGCTGAACCCTGACCCAGCACTTACGAGTGCACGTAGATGGAAGTCGGTGAGAGTTAGCGTTTGATAGTGGGAGTATTTTGGTGTAGGTAGGATGTATGTGCAAGAGATTTAATGGAATCGAGGGGAGTTTTTTTTTAATACTTAGCAAAGTTATATAGTGTTTGCATTATCAGCCATTTTGTATTGGCGCTATCAGCCATTTTGTATTGAGTATCTTCTGATGCAGCAAATACACGCCAAGTATTTTGTCAATTTCTTGTCTGTGGATTAAGAGGCCGATTGGTGTTCACAGAATGGACGGGGTCTAAGGGTGGAAAAAAGAAGGACTGTTGTTGATAGGCTGTATCATTTAATCCCCTTGGATTAAATCGGATAGTAAGATTTGTAGACACAAGTAACGTTTAAAAGACCCTTCTTTAAATCTCGCATACCAAACATACTGTGGCAAATATTGGTTCGCCGCGATTGTCGTTCGGATAGATCTCTTTTTGTATCTTTTGCACACAAAAAGATTTGGGTAAAATGTCATTTTATTCGAAAGGTCATGTGATAACTAGTTGACCTACCCGGCAGAAGTGAATTATAGTTAACAATACGGCATAATCACATTGACAAGTCGGTTTACATTAGATCACCGAAGTTAAGCAACGTTGAGTCTGACCAGTACCAGATGGATGACCATTTGGGAATACCAGGCGCTGTATGCATGAGGACGCCGATATTTCCGGCAGCTCTTGCATCCCAGATGTCCTCCAGCTCTCTCGACCTTGTCTTGCCGCTGAATCAGGCTAGTTGGGATGAAAGAATGAGGCTGGCTCTGCGCAAACCAGCTTCACTTACAAAATATTCTCTCAGCCAGAGTTAACCATTATCCCTAGGATACTCAGGTCTTCGTCATCCGGACGGACGAACACGCTGTGCGTCAATTGATGAGTAAATTTTCAATTACGGCTAATTATAACAATTACAATGTAATTTTTTAAAACATAACTCAATCCCAAAACTAAAGAATATCCTTATTATATGGACATGAAGCAACTTGTTGTAAGGAGCTAACAAGAACAAAATATATTTTGTTGAAAAGGCAAAGTCTATATGTAGAAAGAAATCAATGAGCAGGAAGGTGTATTTTCTTTTACAAGAGAGTGGCCACTTATCAAGGCTCAAAAGCCACTCGAGGATAAAGGTTAATGAGTGTAAAATTGTCACTGAGACAATAGCGTAGTGATCGTTAATGGTTTTAATTGGGTATAAATTGACTATTTAAGGGGTCGGTACAGCAAGAATTTGTTTGCATTGGGCTTGAAGGCGACCATATCGTAATCAGTTGTAAAGCAGGCTAGCTGAACAGAATTCCACAGGCTAGCAGTTCTAGGAAAGAAGCTTTGTTCATGGAAATCGCGTTTTAATTTAGGCACAGAAAGAGTGGGGGGGGAAATTGTTCATAATCGTTGTGGCTAGACGAATGCATATTATAATACGATCAGCCGGTCATTGGCGCGTGACTGGCTTCACGTGTTACACTAAATGTCTTAGAAACGGTTGGGGCCTGTGTATCAAGAAAAAAAAAATCATACCTGAGAAGTTGGATGTGGGTGCGGCTCATTTATTCTCTAAAGATTACCTCTTCACCCTGGTGGCATTCTGGTTGGAATTTTCTTTATTCGTCCTCCGGACCACTTCGTTATTTGATGGAGGCATTCATGGCAGACTCAATAAACACACACAACACGAAACAATCGTAATATTTATGAGAAATCTTTACTATTTTATTTTTATACATAAATATACTACAATATTTTACAATGTTTTACAAAAGGAATCAAAAGCGATTAATACTTAAACTTGAAAAATTATTCGACTGAGCTACATAGATAGTCCTAACTAGTGCTGATGGAAAGGGGGTGGTCCCCGCTCGTTCACGGAGAGACAGAAACACGCGTGCTTACCCCATGTCGTCTGGCCGAAAAAGGATCGATTTAAAAAGGGAATTCTGGGGTTGCATTTCTTTGTGTCTCTACGCTTATGACCAAATCACCACCCGGTTATGCTGTAGAGTGTGTTAGCAACCCTGGCATTGAGATATAGTGCTACAATATTGTGAATGTTTGGCAGGGGTATAGATTGAAGCTCAGACGAACACTTACCATAAAAATAATGATAGAGCGGAGTCAGAAGATTACTTTTATATATCGACAGACTTCTTTATTCCGGTTCTCTCAATTTTTAGCTACAAAACATCGATTATTTGTTTAAGAAAAATAATTTCGTTGAACTTCTTTAAAATGTGAACAATTTATTTAATACGCATGCATGACG